>NC_061113.1:84188277-84274312 GCF_002878395.1 Capsicum annuum
TCTATCCTTTACTTTATTGTCTTATTTTCCATTGTTTCCCTTGTTTTTTATAATTGTCATTTTTGTAATTTTGTCTTGTATCACATGTTATGGGAGTAAAATTTTGTGTGAAGGAGCATCCTACCACTACATTTATAGTTGAAGTCTCAAAAGTGGATGGAACCTCAAAAGCTGCTGTGAAAAGGAAGTTCTTAATTGGTGAGTTTTAGGTAGTATTTGTGTTCTTCAACAAAGTTTTTTTGCCAATAGTAGAGAAAAGAACCATTGCCTCTGGTGTTGACCTATTCCTGATATATTGTTTGAGTAAATTTGAGTTGATAAGCTTACCTTCTCTTATGATAGAGCACATGAAGAAAGTAAACTATGAGAAATAAGGGAAGCATGTGATGCCTTATGGGTGATTCCTAAATAAGGTTTTTGATAACTATGGAGTAATTGGGACAAAAGGAACCCTATGAATCAAAGAAAAGTTTACTTTGAAAACCCTAGTAGAGAAAGAGTGCATTGAAGGGAAAGTGGGAACAGTATCCCATGTATAAGAATTATTGGTTGCTCAAGAAAATGGAACAAATAAATATAGGAGTTGAGGATTATAGTAGCAGGAAAGACACTAAAATAGTGCACCTGAAACCACAAAATAACAAGTTATACTTAGAAGGACCTGGTGCTACTGAAGAACTAGCAGTATAAAATGTAAAGCTCAAAGGAAAAATGGAAGAGTTTACTGGTGATGTCCAAAGAATTAACTCTAAAGTAAAAGCTCTAACCAAATAATTATTGGATGCTCATGTTACTGCAGCTGATAGAATGCACATGTTACTAAAATCACTTTCCCTAAACCCCCTTCTTCCTGAATCCTGTTGTGCTAGTCTCTGTTTCCATTACTTTAAAGTTGTACTTCATCTTACTATTGCCCAGTGTCCATGAGTTAATTACCCTGTTCTTATCTTTACTTATGGTTTACTAATAATCCTTTTCAATGATACTAAAAGGGGGAATACTGACTTCATGTGTAAGGACCAGGTTTGATGAGTATGATTTATAGGTATCAAGTACCTTGTAATATATAGTGTGCTCATGTGTGTTTCATACTAATATGGGGAAGTAAGTGATGTGCTATGTGAATGATAAGTCACGGTGACCGGGGAAGCAAATGTTCTCTGAGGTTTTTGCTGCAAATGAAAAAAAGGGACCAGGTCCCAGTGTTTCATGATGATAGAGGAAGCATGATGATAGGGGAACATTCATCTTTAGGTGTTAATCACACTGATTAAATATGATGAATGTGCATGATTTTCAAAACTATATAGTTGGTTTGTCATCATCAAAAAGAAGGAAAATTTCTGTATGTAGTTTTGATTATGAGCAGCTAACTACAAGGGACCAGGTCCCTGGATGGGCAAGGTACAGTACAGCTGGCACACGTTGTCTGAACAATTTTATCCTCTTGTGTACCAAACTTTCAAGTTCTATTTTGTACTGATTAGTATAGTTGGTCTAATATCTTTCATCCCTAATCATCACTCAGCTATAAAAACAAAGAGATTCCTCTTCATCAAATGATTTTTAGCACAATTCAAAAGAGTGAAGAAAGGCAACAAAAACCCTATTTCAACGCTCTCAAGTTCTTAATTGATTATGTATGCTTAAAAATAAATTGGTCTTAAGTGAGTACTGATTTGTAACTGAACTACTCAAGTTATAAAAGTAGTGTATTCTCTTTGAGTAGTGAATGCTAAGGTAGAGTTGCCTAAGTGTGAGGCTAATTAAAGTTAACCAGCGTAAAGAGTCCTTGGTAGAGTTGCCAACATAAGCTTGTAGTAGCGTTTCTGCAAGCGAAATGAGCCTAGAGGTAGGATGAAATCTGGACTGTAATCAAGAGGTTTATTATTGTGGATTTCTTTAGTTATTGAGAGGGCAATCCATGGTTTCCCCTTTCTGTGTTTTCACATAAAAATCTTGTCTGTTTACTTTTTGAACACAATATGTTATACACACACCATCATGATGGCCTTCAATTGGTGACTAGTGACATGCATTATGAATGGATAACATTTGTTCCTCTATATCCTACTGCCAAATCACTACATCTGAAAACTCTCTATATAGGTAAGGCTCATCCTAATAGTATTGTTTCACCTATACATAAATTTCTTCTTTTGATGGATTTTAGGTCATCAAGGAGTGCCCTGCACACTAGTTTCCAAAATCAACATATAAAGGAACCACTTTTTGCATAATAGCCATTCTAAGTTCATCATTCTTATGCCATCTAATTTAAGACAAGATAAGTGGTCAACCACTTGATTTTCACATCCCTTTCGATCTTTAACTTTCAATTCACACTCTTGTAGGAGAAAGATCCACCTAATCAATCTTAATTTTCTTATTTCATAATTATTAAATAATGATGATCTATGTGATTCGTGTGCACAACCACCTTTGTACCTAGCAAATAGACATGAAATTTTTCAAAGGCATAGACCACGGTGAGAAACTCTTGCTCTGTCACTATATAATTGCATTAGGCATTGTTTGAAGACTTGGTAGAATAATAGATAGAGTGATAAAGTGTATGTTTCTACTGACCTATACCATACCCAATAGCAACCCACTTGCATTACATATTAATTCAAATGGCGATTCCTAATCCAGAGCCACAATAATAAGAGCTGATATAAGCATCTTCTTGAGACAATTGAATGCTCTTAGAAAATCACCATCAAATTCAAACTTTTCTTCCTTTTCAAAAATCTTACCCTTGGGATGCGTTATTTTAGAGAAATCCTTTATAAAACATCTATAAAAGTTGGTATGTTTCAAAAAACTTCTAGCACCTTTTCAGTGAACGGGGGAAATAACTTAGCAATAAACTCTACCTTTGCTTGATCAACTTGAATGCCCTGCACCAAGCTTTTGTGCTCAAGAACAATACCTTTCTTACCATGAAATGGAGATTTCCTAATTCAATACAAGGTTTACTTCTACACACCACTAAAGAACTTTACCCAAGTGTTCAAGGAAAGACTCAAGTGAGTCACCAATAACAGAGAAGTCACTATGAACACTTCCATAGTGTCCTCAACCATAGCAGGAAATATAGACAACATACACATTTGGAAGGTGAGGGTGTGTTGCATAAGTCAAAAGGCATGTGTTTGAATGCAAAGGTCTAATAAAGGTATATAAAAGTATTTTTCTCCTGATCTTAGAGAGAAATGCAAATTTGATTATATCAAGAATACCCATTGAGAAAATAATACCACCCATGCTCGGCCAATTGATCTAACATTTGGTCCATGAAAAACATAGAGAAATGTTCTTTTTGGCCCAAGAACAATTTACGATAATCCATACACACCCTCCAACCCATGACCGCCATCTTCAAGATCATTATTTTTATTTGGGACCACCATTATACCAACTTTCTTGTGAGCACATTGGATAATACTTACCCATGTACTATCTGAAATTAGGTACACCACCTCATCATTAAGCCTTTTGATAAATTTCTTCTTGGCCACCTCTCACATTTGTAGGTTTAGTTTTCGTTGGTACTCCATACTATTCATACAATCTGTCTCCAACTTAAATTTGTGGGTGAAAATCCCAGGAGCTATCATGATGATGTTTGTTATGGTCCACCCAATGGCTTGAATATACTTCCTCACGAAAGATCTAACAGCCTCCACTTTCCAAGTTAAAAGAACTTTCGTGACAATTATAGGCAAATTATTACCTCCACCTAAAATGATATACTAAAAATAGGGAGGTAATCGCTTTAGCTCGAGTTGAGGAGTTATTGAGGGTTGTGCAGGAGGATTTTCTCAATTATTCAAGTCTAGGTCCAACTTAAGTAGGTTCATAGTATAAGAACCAATACCCATCAATGATCCAACCACCTAGTCATATTCTTTAATTTCATCCTTCTAAAAGTTACACAGGACACCTACTAACGGAGCATTAATGAAATCAACTTCCAGTGTATTAAAAACTTTATCATCAATCAGGTTGATTATGAAGACCTCTTATAAATCCATAGGCTATTTCAAAGAATTTCTTACGTTGAAGGACACATCTACATTGTTCACTAGAAGTTCATCTCTTTATGCTCAACATCAACAATGCTTGAGTGATATATAAGAATGGCCTACTAAGGATACTAGGAACCCATGGTAAATTTCATAATCCAAGTTACAAAGTCGATCAAGAGAATTAAATGCTCATCCCTTATAAGTATATCCCACCAACTCTTTTATAGAACAATCCACCATGAATAGCCTCATCAGGGTGGGCATGGGATCACCCAAGCCTAACTTCCCAAACATGGACAATGGCATCAAATTAATACCATCACCGACATCACACAAAGCCTTTCCAAATTTGTATTTTCCAATGGTGCATAGGATTGTGAACGCACCTAAATCTTTTTTTACCACTACATTGCTAGTCATTACCACACTACAATTTTGAGTCACCTCAATTATTTCAAAATTTATGACTCTCTTCTTTGTCACCAAGTCCTTCATTAATTTAGCATACCCATACATCTCTTGTAAGACTTCTAACAATGATATGGTTGAATGGTTTCTAAATTAAGTAAGGAAATTCTTAAATTTTGAATCCTCTCCCCTTTTATTAACCCTTTGAGGAAATAGAGGATGAATTTTAATTTGTGGCTTTGAGAAACCAAATCTTAATTGAATTTGGCACATCATTGTCAACCACATATAGTGTCTTTTCATCTTCACCCTTCTATTTTATATTTCTCAGCTTCAGTATTCTAGTCTATTTTGGCATAGTGAAATTTTCATTTGACATATTGAGTCTCTAGCTACTTATATGTTCATCAAGTCCCTTATCATTAGGGTCTTCTTCAAGATTCAAAATATAATTAACTAGAGTTTTTCCACTACTAGTGGCAACGGCAATGAGATGAGCATAATTCCTTGGGATTGCTACCGTATCACTGGGAAGTCCCCCTTTTTTTCTTACATTCAAATGGGAAGAAATTTGACCTAATTGGATCTCAAGTTGTATAATAGATGTTGAGTGTGAAGTGAAAGTTTGACTAAGTAGCAAAAAGTTACTTTTCATCTTTCTTAGCATCTTATCATTTGCTGCAACCCCCATAAGGATGTGTATAAACACATCTTCACTTTTACACTTTTCCAGATCAAAGGAGGGTCATTACCTTTCACCTAGTCATGTGAAGGGATATGTGTAACGACCCGATTTTTCTTCAACCAGAATGTCGTACGGTGCTCAAGATCCTAAAGGACCACAAGCCAACCGTCAACTGATATCTGTACTCGAAGACTGCATAATATAAATAGTAAATATGAAAACTAGCCATAAGGTTCAAAACATCTAAAAATACTCAAGATTGAAAACTGAATACTGTTATATCTGTCCAAAAAGCCACTAAACTGTCTAAGCTGTGGAGTTGATGGGACATGTCCCTAACTAACTCCGTCTACTGAAAATAAACAAAAACTGATACAATATTGATAAAAGGATCATCCTCTAATGTAGTGGACTCACTACTACGTTTACTACTGTTGACTGGAACAGAATTGCTAAGGGTACTCTGGATCTCGTGCCTCTGAACCTATGGTGTCAAAGAAAACACCATATCAGCATTAGTACGGCAATGTACTAAGTATGAAAATGACGTACGGCTAAATGCAAGGGCTTATGCATGATCAATTACTTAACTGAATAATAATAAGAGTACTGAATGAGAACCCATGCATAAATGCACGAACCATACCTAAAATCATTGTGACTCGAAATACTAAAACTCGGATACTACTTTATTGCCATCAGAACTCACTACTAATGCCTGAGATACTCAACACTGAATCATCTGATACTGATAATTGAGTACTGGAGTAACAATCAGTTTTTATCTAGCGAGTGATCTCAAAAACTAATGATACTGAAACTGATTAACTGAATCTACTCATATCAATGACTGAATTCTGAGATTTCTACTCTTGACTGACGGCATTGGAGATGAAACCCTTCTAACGAATAATTTTGGAATCTACTATCAATGATAAGAAATTATCATGTCCGAATCTGACAACAAGAATACTCAACTGAATCTAAGACTGAGATGAAGCCTATCTGATGGGTGATCTCTAGATCTAATAACAAAAATATTCAACTCTGACACTAAGATCAAGAGAATCTGATGGGTGATCTCTAGATTTGATAACAAGAATAGTCAACTGAATCTGAGACTGAGATCAAGCCTATCTGAAGGGTGATCTCAAGATCTGATAATGAGATTACTCAACTGATTATAAGACTTAGATCAAGCCTATCTAACTAGTGATCTCTAGATTTGCTAATGAGATTATTCAACTGAATATGAGACTGAGATCAAGCCTATCTGATGGGTGATCTCTAGATCTGATACTAAATAACTTCATATGGGATCAAGCCTCTCTGATGGGTGGTAAATGAATCAATGGAACTATCTGAGTTTCTCACTGAGATAGATTACTGTTTCTAAGCACATAATTGGATAATTTCATGCTATCATGCCACAATTCATTAACTAAGGATTTTAAACAAACACTCGGCATGCATGGGCTTACACACAATTGGGGATTTCTAGTCAACATTCTATAATGGCTCTAATTTATTTAGATAAGTATTTTATCAAGCATATGGAGAGCATTCTTTGCTTATTCAACAATTTCTACACTTAATTGACATGAACACATCACTTAACAAGCAACTTGAAGAGAGTTTATCATGAACATCACATGGGTATCACATACTAGGGTCAAAGCTTGAAAACCTTGTAAACAAACATGAATCAAAACTCAATAATAGCATAAACATCAATTTCAACTTACACGGATCATGAAAACTCATAAACATAAAAGCTTTGAAATTTAGAAAAGGGTTCTTGAGCTTCTTGGATGAAAGGGACCCAAGAATCAACATTTAAAGTTTTCGGTAGCTTTTGTATGCCAAACTCAACTTTTCTAAATTACTTGATCCAATAAAGCTGCCACAACACCATAAGTTTGTTTCACTAAACAACCACCAACCTCATTATTCGCCACTATTTTATTCAATTGATCCAATGCTCAATAAAATATTTGAAGGAGTATTTTGTCTGAGATCTCATGATTAGGGTATCGCAACAACTTATTATTAACCCTTTACAAGCCTAATGGAGTGGTTTACTGCTTCATAAGTGAAAGTTAATGACTTCATCCCTTAATTGTAACATGCATAATGGTGGAAAGAACCAATCCATGAATGCTTCTGTGAATTCAACCTATGAAGTGATAAAACCTACAGGCACTCCTACAGCTATAATATAGTTTCTCCCATTAATAAGAATGAGAAAAGTTACAATCAAATTTACCCATGAGATATGTGGGTGATATAGAATGGAAGACACATATCAATGAAATTTTTCAAATCAAGGTTGTCACTTTTATGGGCTTGAACCCCAAACAATCCCTTCATCTAAAGTAAATGGAGCATTATTCTAGTAATGTAAAAGATATCATTTCCCTCGGCGTATGATATCTGAATGACACTAGCTTGCCTGATATCTTTGAGGTGATCATCATCATTGTGATGCCCATCAAAATTATTGGACTCACTAACATGCTGATTCACATTATGTATGAAACAAAAACAACAAACAATGTTAAGTAAACACTATAACTAAATCAAAGCCACTTATAACACTAAAAAGAATGAATGCTACATTTCATTTGCTCATAACGATGACATCATTGATAATTCTCAAATTATATTATTAAAGTATAGTGATCGCTATCAATATATTCTCTAACCCAACTAAATTCTGGGTCATATACATAGTTAATGGGAGAGTTAGCTTCACTTTAAATAATCGCAAGCTACTCTTGGTTTGCACCCAATATTAAAATTAAACATGAAATGAAAATTTGTTTGGGGCGGAGGTTGAATGATTTATAGTAACAAGTTAAAAGTGTTAATGAATGGTTTTAACACGACCCGATGGGAGCCTTTTCATAATAGGCATCCCAAGTTTGACCACCCTCATTACCCAACCCACCCTCCAGCCGCCTGCCTTGCATTGGCTGAATTTCAAGGAAGTAATAAGATAATGTAATAGCTCACATGAAGATTCCGGGACAGAATCACAATCGTGACCGACCCAAACTACTCCAACCATCCCATACGAATAATCCAACCATACCAAAGCAATACCAAAACAAGGTTTATAAAAAAGACCATAACAAAAAATGTTCCAAAACATAATATAATTATCCCCTAAATAACATATGATAGAACAACCAATAATATCATCCAAGGGTGTAAGCCCCAGTCCCAATGCCAATGCCAAGGCTAACACCGATATTGATCCCTCCCATTCGAACCCATTGTAGTGTCACAAAGCCTCTAACCAAATGAGATATAAAATTCGATTAGAACATGCCCCCAACCATAGCCAAAACTAATATTCAATTGATCCTCGAGTTAGTCTCTATGTAGTAGGAGTAGAACGGCTGGGTCGTATACAGGGTGGGTATACAACCTCCAGTAGACGGGTTACCGGGTGAATGATAGCATGATATCTGATAAGGATAAAATAATGTCATTTATAAAACCAAGTAAAACCATCCATATGCACATAACCATACATATATATATAACCATGCCAGAAAACGGGACCACGTTAAGATTGCATTTAAAACCTTTATCTGGGCTGTGTTGCTTTGTCATCCTAAACCACCTATGAGTAATATGGGTTTAGCTTCCCCTGCTAAAAACCCTAGTGGTTGTAGTGAAACGGCTAGGGAAGAAAACCTAGTATGACTAGTACATGCCCCAAAATATAGTGCAACATCATACACATGGTCACCAAGACAAACTTTATATTGGCAAATATGAGTTTCAAGTTTTGGTCCCCCTGGGACCTCCACCTTCCATGGCTTTGCTACACATTTTGAAATTATTGCCCAATTAAAACCATTACCAAGAAACCAACCAATCGATTTACCATTTATTAACCAAGGCTATTTAGTGGTGGTATCATCATACCGACTATACTTGCAAGTACAATCCATAGCCAACCATATACAGGTTTAAAGGGACTTCAAAGTGCCCTTCCATTTACCGTATTAAATCACTTGGGGGATTATATGTACCCCACAAGCATAAGATTTTTTCCATTTACCTTTCCAACCTATTTAAACCATGTATAATTCCTTTACTATGTTTTAAAAAAAGCAAGAGTTCCATTAAAAGTATTAAATGCATTGAAAACATTGTTGTTGGCATTTTTTTCAAACACATTAGGGGCAAAGTATAATGAAAACCAATTCCAATCACCATTAAACCATTCCCATGCAATCCAATTATCCAAAACCACCATTAATGCACATAAAGAATAATTAAAATCATGAAAAAACATAATAAACCATTTAATATCAAAACCCCTAATTCATATTTGAAAACCAAAATCATTCAATCAATGAAGTCATTAAAAATTCATAAAAACCATGCTTCTAGTTAGAATTAAAAATGAGGGAAGAGAACATGCTTTAAACCAAGATGATGATGGTAAGAGATCACCAAGACAAGCCCCAAATTAATTCTCTAGTTGAAACCCCTTGCTTTCCTTGCCTAAAAGATTTTGAGAGAATTGTAAAGTGTTTTTAGAAGAGTTTCCAAGTGTTAATGAATGGAATAAAAGGGTAAATAACCTCCCAAGTAGGTTAAAAGTCGTGGGACCTTATTAGGATATGTGAGGAAATATCCAGAATACCCCCAATTAATTTGCAAAAATTCCTATCACAGGGATACGATTGACCCTCACGAGTCGTACCCTCCAATACAAATGGTACCCTCCACTCATATCCTAAGCCTTAACCCTTGGACCCAACATTGTCTAGTGTACGACTCATACTACCCAAGTCGTATTGATAGCATCTAATCCGTAACATTCATTCATTACCCTAGAAGATTAAACCAAGGAAAATTTATACACTGTCCACTATATGAATCCATGGTATGACTCGTAACCTCACTTATGGCTCACGGTGAGCCACTTGTACTCAGATCTAACCTAAGTAATCAAGTCTAATATTAAGCTAAGTAACCAAGTGATCCATGCCCAACAATATATCTTATACCCCTAAGTCGTATCTATTCCAATAACAAAAATCCATCCAACCAACCAAGACTAGTCAGCATTACCATCTGTACCCCAACATAGAACTCATATCCATGAATTGTATTGGGTCCAGAGATCAAAATTCTAAGAAATTTTCTAAGGTTCGAAAACTAGGGTGTTTTAGACTCTCCCATTAGGAACATTCATCCTCGAAAGATGGATAAGGTATGGTTAGCCACACGCGCGAGTGATTTGAATTATCTTATCAAATATATTCCCAATCTTTAACAATGTTTGAAAACAAAGAAGCAAAGATATTAATGTTTCCTTTAACACACTCAGAAAATAAAGATGTGTTGAAGAACACATACCTTCTGCATGAATCCTAGGAGCAGAATACAAACGCAGATATTTGGACTTCATGTCCTCCTCCATTTCCCATATAGCTTCTTCCACCTTCTGGTTCTACCAAAGAACCTTAACCAAAGCCACATCCTTGGTCCGCAACCCATGAACCTTCCTATCCAAGATCTCAATCGGGATTTCCTCACAAGATTGAGAATCTATGATACCCTATCCTTCCAAAGGAACGACCAAAGAAGGATCACAATCGTATTTCTACAACATGGAAAGAAAGAACGGATGAACCACGCTCAAGGTAGAATGCAACTCCAGCTCATAAGCAATATTACCAACTCTCTGCAAAATCTCATAAGGAAAAACATATTGGGGATTGAGCTTCTCCTTCTTATAAAACCACACTACTCCCTTCATAGGAGATACCTAAAAAAAACTTAGCTCTAACCTCAAACTCCAAGTGTCTATGCCTAACATCCACATAGGACTGTTGGCAACTTTGAGTAGCCTTTAGCCTCTCCCGAATCACCTTTAATTTCTCCATAGCCTGGTAAACCAATTTTGGACCGAACATATCCACCTCACTAAGTTTGAACTAACCAATATAAAATCTACATCACCGATAATATAATGCCTTGAAAGAGGCCATACCAATACTAGAATTATATTTATTGTTGTAAGCAAACTCCACTAAAGATAGATGATCAACCCAATTGCCACCATAATCAATCACCCAAGCCTGAAGCATATCCTCCAATATCAAAATTGTTCTCTCCTCTTGCCCATCCATCTGTAGTGGAAAGCAGTACTCAAACTAACCTTATTCCCAACTCTTTCTTGAAAGATCACCAGAAGTGTGATGTAAATTGTGTGCCATGATAAAAAATAATCCAAACAGAAACCACATACAGCTTCAAAGTCTTCTGAGTATATAGCTTCGCATAATCCACAATCGAGAAGGTAGTTTGCACAGGAAAAAAGTAGGAAGACTTAGCATCCTATTGATGATGATCCAAATCAAATAATATTGATTCCAAAACTGAGGAAGACTGTAATAAAGTCCATATTCATCACTTCCTATTTTAACTTGGGCAAATCAATTTCTTCATACAACTCTCCTGACCTCATGTGCTATACCTTAACCTATTGACACACTACGTACTTAGCCATAAAATCAGCCATACCCCTCTTTGTGCCATTCCACTAATAGATCTCCTTGAGTTCATAATACATCTTAGTTAATCTGGGATGAACAGCATAGCATGATTCATGTGCCTTAGCTTTAATACCTTGTCGCAATGCGTCAACATCAGGAACACAACATCTCTTGGTACTGCAAAGTACCATCATCACTGATCTCAAACACCATTACTTTTTTCCTACCAAAGTCATGTTGATTTTTATCAAGATAGGATCTAGGACTTTCTTCTCCATAATCTCTATACCAAGAGATGATCGAAATACTTCTTGCACCATCACACCACTATCCTTAGAGTCCAAGAGGCTCCAAGATTATCCAAGCGGTAAATATCCTTCACCAATTCTCGCTTTCCTTCCTCCACATGAGCTAAAATACCTACGAATAACCCGCCAAGAGCATCAACAACCACGCTAGCCTTACTTAATTGATAGTGAACACTCATATCATAGTCCTTGAGAAGTTCAAGCCATCTTCTCTGCCTGAGATTGAGGTTTTTCTTAGTAAACACATACTGTAGACTCATATGATCATAAAAGAAACCACGTGCACACCATACAAATAATTCCACCATAATTTTAAACCAAATACAACCGCCAACAACTCCAAATCATTAGTAGGATAATTACTCTTATGCACTTTTAACAGCCTAGAAGCATAGGCAATTACCTTCTCATGTTGCATCAACACACTACCAAGCCCTACCCAAGATGCATCAAAATGAACCACGAACCCATCATTACCTTTCTGTAAATTCAAAATTAGTGCCAAAGTTAGCTTATCCTTAAACTTCTCAAAACTCCCATAGCAAGTATCCGACTGAGAAAACTGAACCTTCTTCTGAGTCAACTTAGTCAAAGAAGTAGCTATCGAGGAAAACCTTTCCACAAACCACCTATAATACTCAACTAAACCTAAGAATCTCCGAATATCAGATGGAGTCGTGGGTCTAGGCCTCCTCTTTACCATAAAAACTTTTTGTAAATCTATCATGATCCCTTCACTAGGTATAATATGACCAAAGAAAGTTACATCGTTCAACCAAAACATACATTTACAAAACTTGGAATACAATTGATGTTCCTTCAAGGTCTATAACACCATATAGAGGTGATTAGCATAATCCACCTCTCTCTTTAAATAAACCAAAATGTCATTAATAAACACAATAATGAAGAGATCTAAATATTTATAAAAAAATTGTTCATCAGATCCATAAATGTCGCTGAACTATAAGTCAATCCAAATGACATCACCAAAATCTCAAAGTACCTATATCGAGTACAAAAAGTCATCTTAGGGATTTCCTCCTCCCTAATTTTAGCTGATGGTACCTAGATCGAAGATCTATCTTAGAAAAGAACTTGGCACCTTGTAACTGATCAAATAGATCATTTATCCTTGGAAGAGGATACTTATTCTTGACTGTCACCTTGTTCGACTTCATATCGTCAATGTATATCCGAAGGGAACCATTCTTCTTGTGCATAAACAATATCGATGCACCCTATGGTGATACACTAGGATGAATAAACCCCTTATCCAGAAGATCCTTAAGTTGCTCCTAGAGTTCCCTCAACTCAGCCATAACCATTATATACAGAGAAAATAAAAATTGGATAATTGTCCGAAAGTAGATCAATACTAAACTCAATTTTCCTATTTGGAGGAATACTAGGAAGACTATCCAGAAAGACCACACTAGAACTAAATGGAATGGAGGACCTTCAGAGTTTGAATCTTTAACCCGAACCAGGTGATAAAGATAACCTTTGGAGATTAACCTCTGAGCTCTAAGATACAAAATAAATAACCCCTAAGGAGCTAAAAACTGGCCTCCTATTCTATAAATGGCTTAGTAGGGAACTAAAGACAACTGTACGAGTCTGACCATCCAAGGACGTGTAACAAGAGTGTAACCAATCATTTCCATGAATAATATCAAAATCCACCATATCAAGTTCAAACCAATCCACCAAAGTCTTCTTACCGCTAATAAATAGCACACACCTCCTATAGACTCTCTTAGCAATAACTGAGTCACAAACTGGGGTAGAAAAGAAAAAAGAATCCAAAATAACTTTCGAATTGAAACCAAAAGATACATCTGCATAAGGAGTCACATAGGAGACAGTGGACCCCAGAACAAGCAAACAATATACATCACAAGTGAAAAGTTGTAACATAGTAATAATGACATCAAGTGATGTCTCAAACTCTTGTCGGGATGCCAAAGAATACAACCTATTTTGACCAACACTAAAACCAGGTGCAGTAACAAAACTAGATGCAATACCACCAGGTGTAGGAGCAGAAGATGAAGGTACAAGAATCTTATTTGCCCCCATAGCAGCCTTATTAACTAGATAATCCCTGAGCTAATGGACTGCCAACCCACACTTGATGCATTTATCCCTTCCTTTATTGTAATAACCCCAATGAGGATGACCACAAAACTGATAAGGAGGGCATAAAGAAACTGACTAACTCCACTTGCCTAATATTGGGCACCCTATGCCCAAAAATTATCTACACCTTGATGACACCTGTCGCCCGACTAGTAAGGAGGACTAGTAGAAGAGAATGAACCAGAACTCCCCCACTTTTTTCTGACATTTATAACCATCCCGACCACCCTGAGACTGAGCAACTCCCTGTTCACAAAACCTGTTCCTCTTACCCTATCTACCTCCAAACTCTGTCTGCTTTCTCTTCTCATTCTCTATTTGTTGTATAAGAAAAGTCAACCTAGAGATGTCCATATCTTTAATTAGTAAGGTAGTCTTTCTCTCTAAAATCAAATCCTGCTTCAACCTAAAAGTGAACTTTATCATTCTCGCTCTCATGTGATCCACCAAATACGAAGCATACCTTTACAGCTTATAAAATTTAAGGTATATTCCTTGATAGACATTCTCCCTTACTTAAAAGTCACAAAATCCTCCATCTTTGTTTACCTTAACTCTTGAGGAAAGAAATAATCCAGAAAAGCACCAGATAAGGCATCCCATAAGGATGACTACTCCATATCACTTCTGTCCTTATCCCACTCTTTGTACCATTGGTACGCAATATCTTTTGCCTAATAAGCTATAAAATTTATACCTTACTCATTAGTGGTCGGCATCAAATTAAATATCTTCTTGATTTCATCCAATAAACCCTGAGGATCCTCCTCCACCTTTACTCCAAAAAAAATAGGAGGATTCAATTTCATAAACTGACCAGCCCTTGTGGCCTCAGCAAATAACCTACCAGACACATCCCACTCAGCCTGAGTATTAACTAATTTAGCAATAGCATGAATAAACTGGTGAAAATCCACATTAGTCACCTTTTCTATTAGATGACTAGTAGCATATGGGGGAACTCTAGAACTATCATAGATAGGATTGTGAAATCAAAGATCAACCCCAAAAGTAGGATGCACCCCCCTTAGCATAACCCCAAGATAGGATAAAATAATTTTCTTGTGTTCCATATCTACGAGGGATGATCTGAAAGATGAAAAAATAAAGAATAGAAAAGATTCCAAGAATGAGACTCCAAGCTTAAAAGTAGAATACCAAGAAAGTGAGACATACCTAAATGCCTTGTATTCTTTCCCTTATGAGTGTGGCCTATTGTACACCCCTAAAAGAGACTCTACTTGACATAACTTTGAAGACTCCCAATTGACCATGAACCTAGGATGTGATACCAACTTGACATGAATCGACTGGGGGCCTTGTTGTAATTGGTGTCCCAAGTCCGACCGAGACTGGAGACTACCCTTGTTACCCAACCCAACCTCCAGTTACCTTTCTTGAGATGGATGAATTTTGAGCATGTATAAATATAGTGTAACATTTCATATAAAGAGTCTAGGATAGGATCACAGTCATGACCGACCCAACCAACTCCAACCACCACATACCAACAATCCAACCATACCAAAGAAATACCAAAACAAGGGTCATAAACCAGACCATAACCAAAGATGTTCCAAAACATAATATAATTAATCCCAAAATAAAATATGATGGAAGAACCAACAATATCATCCAAGGGTGTAAGCCCCTGTACTAATGCCAGTGCTAAGCTAACACCCATAGTAATCCTACCTATTCAAACCCATAACAGTACCACAAAGCCCCTAACCAAATAAGTAATAAAATTTGACTGGGACATGCCCCTAAACATGGCCAAAACTAATATCCAAAATAAAATCAAAGTGTCTAGAAATATCCATAACATGAAACAGATCCTTCCAAAAGGATGGAAGCTCACCACTTCAGTCCAAATATTATTCCCTGAGTTAATAGCTATGTCGGAAGAGTAGAATAGTCAGTTCTTGCATAGCGTGGGTATACAGTAGCCAATAGATGGGTTAGCGGGTACACGCTATT
Source organism: Capsicum annuum (assembly GCF_002878395.1). Classification (NCBI taxonomy): domain Eukaryota; kingdom Viridiplantae; phylum Streptophyta; class Magnoliopsida; order Solanales; family Solanaceae; genus Capsicum; species Capsicum annuum. The sequence goes on from NC_061113.1 coordinate 84,204,362, forward strand.
ATGATCTCCCGGTAAGGATAAAATAATGCCATTTATAACAACAAGTAAAACCATCAATATGAACACAACCATATATATATATATATAACTAAGCTAGGAAAAAGGACTAGGTTTAGCATGTATTTAAAACCATTACATGGGTTGTGTAGCTTTACTATCCTAAACCACCCACGGGCTATATAGGTTTATTTCCCCACTAAGAGGGCCCCAGTGCAAGTATCTCTACGACAAGGAAAGAAAACCTAGGATGAATAGCACAACCCTCAAAATATAGTATGACATCATGTACACGGTCACTAAGACCAACCTTATATCGGCAAATATGAGATTTGAATCCCTCGGATCTTTCACCTTCCATAACTTTGCAACACATCCCGCCAGTATTGCTAATTAAAATGATTACTAAGCAACCAATCAATCTATTTACCATTTATTAATCAAGGCAATTTAGTGGTCGTATCGTCATACTGACCATACTTACAAATGCTATCTATAGCCAACCATATCTAGGTTTAAGGGGACATCTAAATGCCCTTCCATTTATCATATTAAACCATTTAGGGGAATACATGTTCCCTAAAAACATAACCTTTTCTCCATTTACATTTCTAAGCCATTTAAACTATGCATAATTCCTTTACCAAGTTTTAAAACAAGCAGGAGTTTAATTAAAAGTACTCAATGTAATGAAAACATTGTTATAGGCATTTTGTCAAACACATTAGGAGAAAAATATAACCAAAACAATTCCAACTACCACTAAACCATTCCCATACAATGTAATTATCCAAAACCACCATTAATATACATAAAGTATAATCAAACCCACGGAAAACCATAACCAACTATTTGTTATCAAAACCCTCAATTTATATTTGAAAACAAAAATCATTCAATCAATAAAGTCATGAAAACATTCATGATAGCCATGCTTCTAGTTATAATTAACAATGAGGAAAGAGAACATGCCTTAATCATAGATGATGATGGAAAGAGATCACCAAGACAAGCCCCAAATTAACCCTTTTATTAAAACCCTATCTTTATTATCCAAAAGCTATGGAGAGAATTACAGAGTGATTTTAGAAGAGTTTTTAAGTGTTAATGAATGGAATAATATGATAAATAACCTCCCAAATAGGTTAGAAGTTGTGGGACCTTGTTAAGATAAGTAGGGAAATGTCCAGAATATCCCCACATAAGCTACACAAAATCCCATCACAAAGGTATGACTCACCCTCATAAGTCATACCTTCCAATACAATCAGTATCCTTCTCTCGTATCCTAACCCTTAACCCTTGGAATGAACATTGTCCAGTGGTTGCTTCATTCTACCTAAGTTGTATTGACATCATACGATTCGTACCCTCCATCCGTACCTTTAGCAGATTAAATGCAAGGAAGATTTAAAAATTGTCCACCATATGAGTCCATGGTAAGACTCGTTCCCTAGCTCACAGCTCACGGTGATCCACTCATACTTAGATAAAACCTAAGTAACCAAGTTTAAGATTAAGTTAAAGAACCAAATAATCCGTACGGACCAATTTAACTCGTACCCTGATGTCATATCCATTCCAGTAACAAAAATCCATCCTACCAACTAACACTGGTCAGTATACAACTGGACCATACCATCTGTACCCCAACACATGACTCTTACCCATGAGTCGTATTGGTTCCAGAGATCAGAATTCTAGGAAATTTTCTAAGGTCCAGAATCCTAGGTGTTTCAGGTTTTTCAAAGTAAGAAAATAACAAAATTATAATTAACTGAATTAAAGAACTTGGGGTTATGCATTTTTTTAGTATGATTGCACATGTGGGTGAGTGAAAATACACCTAAGATTTGATTGGTAGTTATCATTAGGCTTTATTTTAGGTATTGAAATTGATTTTTCAATCCATAATAAAATTTCACAAGGGTTTATCTCGAACAACCAAATGTCTATACAATAGAACAATCATTAGGCTTGATGTGGGGAACATATCAATAGCATTACTACTTAAATGAGTGTAACTCAAGTCTCATTAGCTAAATCTCATCACTCGTGACCCCTTTGTAGGAAATAAAAAATATCCAACCATAGCCCAAGTTAGCAACCTTAGTTTATTTAATTAGAGCATATAGATTTAGCTAAAATCACAAACAAAATTTAATACAAAGGTAAATAATCACTACTCATACACAATCAACACTTGATTATACATAACCCCAAGTATGAGATTTTAGCTATTCATAGTAAAAGAAGAAAAAATTATACCAAATTCATCATCCATATTTGCAAAAAAGTCCAAAGACTTCTAAGAAAAATCTAAATTTTTAGCTAGATGTACTAAATCCACAAGATTACGATTTGATTACAAGTTGAAGCAATTGCAATATTGATAGGAGATCAGGTTCAAATTGAAAAAAATGTTAAATAGCATTAGGGGAATCGAGCAACTTAATTACAAAGTTATCACTATATGACAGATTAGCTAAGCAGAGTCTATCACTGAACAGGTCAGTGATGCAGCACAATGCATATAGTTTGCTAATTCATCAACATGTGATGCTCCAAGGATTGGCTTCTACTAGTTTTGGTGATGCAAGGTTTAGTTTACCAATCAAGTTGGTGATGACTGATATATTATTTGCATCTCCGTTTGGTTGTTTTTTCCTTGGACCTTTTCAATTAGATTCGGCAATGGAGATGCTAGATTGGATATCCGCTAGTCACTTTGGCAATCACCAAAGTGTCTCTTTTATGCCTTTGTGAGATTTTTTCTTCCATCTTTTTGCCTTTTTTGCTCCTTTTTTATTTTTTTTTTCTAGGCCTTTACCCTAAAATCCAAATAAATTAACATTAAAAACTGCTTCAGTTTAGAATTGGGGACATACTTTCTCCCTATTTTTAGGATAAATAACTCATAATTTTCTAACTCATTAGACTCTTTCACTATTATGAGGTTGACTTGGTACTGATCTATGACTTGTTCAATTCACCTCACTTTGTGTGTTGTTTTAATATTTTCATATTGTAGTATAAACTTGGTATAAAATAATTTTCAATAATAAAAATGGGAACTTTTAATACTTTAAATATTTTTTGGCGTTCATAAATGAAATGGAACAATTTTAGCCTAAGATCAATTTTGGGAACTTGATACTATTTATTCATACCTATTTTATCCTTATTTTTTACCACTAAGTTTGAGATGGGCACTCAACCTATTTTTATTCCTCTATACCAGATGGCTATAGCTAGGTTGGAGGTCTTAAAAAGTCTATTTAGATTCTTATTAGAAAGGGTTTATTTAACCTATTATATCTTCATGGGTTATTTCTGTTTTGATTGTGAAGAATAAATATGGTTACAACAATATGTTTATTCACTAGCAATAGATGAATCAGGTAACTATGGAGGATGAGTGTCCAATGCTACATCGTGGAGATTTTTTTGACAAGCTTTAAGGTGGAACTATATTTTATAAGTTTATTTTGAGTTCATGTTGAAATCAATTGAGGATTCGGGGATCAGGCTTTAAGAGTTGTTGTGTCTACTACAAGCCTTTGGTTTTGTCTTTAGGTTTATCTAATACCTCATAACATTTATAGGTTTGACACACCATAAGCTTGGGCCTTATTTGGACTTACTGGTGATTATATTCATCGATGAGACTTTAGATCCAACATTCAAGGGATCAATAGTTATATATTCTAAGTTTCAAAGTGTGAGGTTGGCTTAATGAATGTGAAATTCTTGGGGCGTGCAGTGCCTAAGAATAGCATTATGGTAAATGTAAAAGAGGTTGAAGTAGCTCATGTTTTCTCTAGACCAACTTGTCCTATCGTGGTTAACAATTTCAATAGATTAGCAGGTTATTATAGCTAGTTTACGGTTTTGTCCTATTAAAAAGCTATTGACTAGGTTAATTAAAGAAATACGCATTTTCGGTGTTTCAATGAGTGTGAGGCAAGCTTTTTGGAACTCAATTCCTTATTGGCTCTAGCTCTGATGTTTGACTTTTCAATTTGGGTTGTGTATCTATATAACAATTTAAGAATGAGTATCACAATCTAATTTCTCAGATCATGATGGCACCTAATATAACCCACCAGCAGATAATCCATCCCATTATCCAAAACTGCTAGTAATGGACTATTAAGAGAAATAAATGAAAATAATTGAATAAATGTAATAATGGGGATAATATATACAAAGCAACCCCAAGACCTAGTGAATTCGGTAGAAGAACTTATAATACAATAAAAGTACAAAGTTAGATACTAAATAAACATGCATTTACAACCTATCTCTTATATACAACATAAAGATTAGTTTAATCTATATGAGGGAGAGTAGCAATGCTCTGAACATTTGGATCTTACCCCAAGTCTCTGATCCATAGCTGTTCGACATGAGGTACACATCAACAACGTGAACTTGAACTATGATATGTAGGCTGTAGAAGTGCAGTATGAGTACCAAATATATCTAATTAGAAAACTGCTGACTGAGCTCGAAAGATAATGCAAGTATAAATAACATGCAAAGTAGGAATACAACTACGAGCAACTATCGAAGAATTATATAGGATAATGCGAGGGGAGAAATAAGGATAAAAATATCCTATCCTATTAGTAATTAGAGTATAAAGTGTAATATCGTATATCACTATCTAATATACAATAAAGAGTGAAGAAAGATCATATAAAAGTATACAAGGCCAAAAATATGTATACGACATGATTAAATAAGAAAAGGAGGGATATATGGTAATATCATATCTATCTATATATGTATATAGGAAAACTCAATGTAATGACAAAGCTAACCAACCTAGAATCTCAAGGCATACTAATCAAGTAGGAAACCAAGGCTAGCATAATTAGGGTCCCTAATCATAATGTCTAACAATGAGATAATTATACAAAATATAATTTATCATAAAAGGGAAATGATCAGATCATACCTCCAACCTCAGTACCAGCCGATAATCATCCAGTCACGAACTAACAAAAATAACAATAATGAAGTAAACGGCTCATTCAAACAAACAATACCTAGTCAAGGTCCCATATAACAAAAAAATTCAATCAACTCTCAACAAACAATAATAATAGTCTATACCTATACAACCCCTCATAAGGTTGATAGATATAAGAACCAAAAAATATATTGGTAGTAGGCAAAGAATACGAATGAATGCACGCAAAGTAAATCTATAGTACAATAATTGATCAAGGTGTCATAACATACCGAGTGTATACACATCCTCTAGATTAACAGCTCACAAAGATAAGACCTACTGCAACCTCTCTTCTCCAACATGATAACTCACAAATAAAGGGGTCCCTAAGGAATTTGGAAATATCTATATACACTAAAAAGGTCCTGATCCAGGATTTTAATAGTCATCATCATCGATCTACTATATCTACTATAATATAGATGAATATAAGAAACACCCTGAGTGTTGATCCTTAGAAATTTTCTTGAGTTTTAGCTTCTGGACATCATATGACTAGGGGGTACTAGTCATATGATAGGGTACGGTTGGTGGGTCATAGTCGTATGTTAACCTATGTGGGTTTGGTTGGTTTCTTTCCAAGGTACGATTGGATCATTTTAGTCTTATGTTAGGGTATTTGTGGTATGATGCCAATTGCATATTTCCCTATGTTTAAACTAGAGGATTTTATTCTTCTTAAGGTACGAATTAAGGGTACTGGTCATATGGTTTGGTACAAATTGACCTTTGGTAGTCGTATGTTGGATAGTGTTGGGGTCTAGGAGGAGGCCTAGGGTATGAAATAAGGGTACCACTTATACCTTCGGGCATAAGTTTGGGAGTGGTTGTACATTTCTGCGAGAGTTTTATATAGTTTAATTTAGGGGTAATCTGGACATTTCCCATCTTAACCTCTTATGGTCCCATGAATTAAAGCACTCTTTGGACATCATTTACCCTATTATTCTAATCTTAAGAACTTCAAAACTCTCTCAAATTCTCTCAAGGCTTTGGTGTAAAGAAAGGCTAGGTTTTCTTCAACAACGTCAATTTGGGGCCTACAAGGGTGGTTTCTCTCTGTCATCTTTGTATTTTAAGGCATGTTACTCTTCCCTCATTGTTAGTTCCAACTAAAAGAATGTTTTATGTATGGTTTTTATGTCATAATTATGGTATGGTTTAGGGTTTTGAATATATGTTGGGGATTTTGGGTTATAAATGGTCTGGTTATGGTTTTCCTATGTTTTAATTATGATTTTCATATTTTAATGGTGGTTTGAACATGTGGTTGCATGGGAATGGTTAATTGGTACTTGGTTTTGGTTTTGAAAACTATATTCCCTCAACATGTTTGATAAAATGCCTATGAGAATTTTTTTAATATATTAGTGAACTATCATTGAAAACTTTGCATTGTATAAAGTGGTAATGGAACCGTAATTGGTTTGGATGATCTTTAATGGTTAAATGGTAAGGTCTTGGTGGTCATACTTATGTATTAATTGAATACATTTATAAGGTACAAAGGAATACCCCAAGAAAAGCTAATAATGATCATCTTGTAGGGTACGTAGGAATCCCCTAAGAAACTTAATGATGTAATAAATGGGAACATGGGAATCCCTTCTTTAAAGAGGATAGCTAAGGATATTACTTGAAAACTATGGTTAGTATGACGATACCACTACTTATAACCTTGGTTAATAATAAATGGAATGGTGGCTTGTTTGTGTTGTAATGGTTTTAATTAGGCAATAATGGCGGGGTATGATAGGTAACTGTGAAGGTGTGAGTCCAATGGATGGACACTAGAAACTCATATTTACTAACATGATGATTGGTCATGGAGATCATATATAATACCTATGGGGTACTCGGGAATCCCCTAAGTTTCACTTGTATATATACATCATGGAGAGAGAAGGGTACACAGGAATCCCCTACTCCTATGGTATCTCTGGTTCGTGCGGTTACACACATCGACGATCGTTTAGGGGAACACTGGACCCATATAGCCCTTGGGTTGTTCTAGAATGGTTAAGCTACACATACCCAGGTTAATGATTTTAAGGCATGCTAAACCCTGTTCCCTCTCCCAGCATGGATATATATATATGTAAGGTTGTGTATGCATATGGTTGTTTACTTAGTTTTAACAGTTGACATTATTTTATCCTTATTCGGAGTGTATGCTAGAATTCACTCGCTAACCCATCTTCAGCCGATGTATCCCCACATGATGTAAGAACCGACCATTCTACTCCATCTGCTTATTGATCAAATTCAGGATCAACTTATGTTTGATTAAAGTGGTGAGCTTCCATATTATGGAAGGCTCCTTTTTATGTCATGGATTCCTTTACATACTTTGGTCATTTTATAGACAATGGTTTTGGCTATGGTCGCGGTCATATCCCTACTGGATATTGTATTACTTTTGGTTAGAGGATTTGTGGGACTACTATGTATTGGTATGGGCGGTGTAGGCAGTGGTGTCACCCTTGGCATTAGTATTGGTATACGGGCTAATATCATATGACTTTATTTGATGTATGATTATTCCATTTTGTTTTGGAATATATATATAAACATATAGGGTTATTGTCTTTGTTTGGTTGGTTGTTAGATATATTGACTTGGTTAGGTTTGTTTAAGAAATAGACTTATACCAAAGTCGGTATATCTAAAACTACACTATCTTGTTGTACATTGGAAATTCATCATACTCAGGGTAAGTGTTTCGAGCTTCTGTTGGGTATCAGGGGTGGTCCCCGGTCCTGGTTTGACTTCGGATGCCCATTACCACAAGAACCCAGTTTGGGTCATGTTAATATATAATAGATGCATGAACTCAAACCGTGGCTAAAACAATGTAAGTCTATAAATCCATTCTCTGGGTTAACTCTAGGACTAAATCATCATATTGTAGTAGAAAGGGATGAAATCTTTCACAACCAAAGCAAATAGTATTGGCAAAAGAGTAGGTAAACAATGGACCAAAATCAATAGCGGTCTAATGTCCAAAACATAATTTTTAGTTCCAAAAGCTCATAAATCATCCATTAAGGTGGTATAATTTCTGTTATAAAAGAATCTATTTTCAAATTGGAAAGTGGGAATAAATCCCTTTTTAGAAAATAATAGTAAAAGTATGATTTTAATTGGTATTGCATCACCAAGTGAGCAATGAATATCCCAATGTCTATGCATGTCCTCACTAGTATCCAAACAATACAAAAACAAATCACCTAAGAATCCATAAGATAGACTCACTCCTGTTTCTAAGAGTAGAATACTCACCTGGAATCCAATTGGTATCGTAACCGCAAGCTCAGGATCAATAGTATAAAACTAGCATAATGATAATATTATAATCTCGGAATAACATAATCCAATCCACCAAGTCAGTTAGTAAACCTTATGCTAAAGTATCCTTAATATTAACTATAATTAATATGCTTATGATCCAAGGTGATAGGATTCTAGAGTTATAGCTAGTATTCCATCTTAAGGGCCAGTTCACCATTCTCTCGACAAACTCCTAGATTAGAATAAGTCATAATATCCTAATCATAAATATGTCATATCATACCCACCTACCATAAAATTTACACTGCACATCTTCTTATGAAGAAATGTAGATCAAAGCCTTTCTCGATGCCGAATCACAAATCCTTAAACCATCCACAAATCATTAGCCTTTTCTCCACAGTGCTGAAATGCTGCCACACTATTAAAATATTAATCTACACATCATTAGGAGTAAATTAAGACCCATATTGCTAATATAAAGGGTCGAGTTGGGTCAGAATTCGGGGCCAAAATAGGATTGGTGGGCCTGCAAATAGAATCCAAAAATTTAATACGTCATGAAGAACCTCGAAGGACAAGGAATGTATACTCAATAGTTGAGTACAAATAGTGCATAAATCAAGGCCTAAATCATCCCCTAAGGTCTAGGGATTTTAGGACCTAATTAGTAAGAAATTACAATGAAATGAAATTAAAATTGTCGGGGAAATAATGGGAACTGACCAAGCAGTGTTAGGCTAACTTACCTTAGCTTCAATGGATAATTCCCTACTCTTTCCCTCTCTTCAAGCTCCCAAAGTAATGAAAATTGGTGGAGAAAAGATGAAAAATCAGGTGAACAAGGGGATTAATAATCCCAATTGCTGCTTATGTGGTTACCTAGTCTTTTAAGCGACTGTCGCTAAAGCGGCTCCTTGACCGCAAATGTGGTCGGGTATGGGGATGCAGAAATAGCTAAATCGGTGCCTTGGCTGCTAAAATGATATCTGCTAAAGCATACACTAATCACTTATCAGTCCTTGGACAAATGGTTGCTTCAGAAGTTGCAATAGCAACCTGAGGCATCAGATTATCAACGCCCAAAATGGACTCCAATCAGGTGCTCTGAATTCATTCAGAAACCCGTGCTCAAAAACAAACTACGTTACCGTACCAAATTCACATTCCAAACTCAATGGAACCATTGAAACATTCATCAAATATAATTTTGAATAAATATAGGGTCCATACCTATTGTTCCATTTTTATTGAATTGACCCAATAGCCCATAATGAGTCTGGTAGCCTTAGGACTTGAACAAAGGGTCCCCCTAGCCTAAAACCAACATTCAAGAGCTGGTAGCATGTCGAAATTCTCATTCGAGGTCATTTACTAAGAGTTTAGGTCTGAGACCAATTCAATAATAATGAGAGCTCCAAAATAGGGAAATTAGCCTAAAACCCAAACAAACTCTTTGATAATCAAATCTACAGTGCTGGCAAGTCATAAATGACCTACATTAGTTATGGGAAGGTTCAAAACACCGAAGATGCACATAAATTGAGGAAATTCGCCTAGAGATCATTACAATATCCACTACTAAAAGGACTTTCATTTGCAAAATTCAATGGATAGAAAGAGCATGAAAGGTCGAAAGAAAGAAGTACTAGGTCTGCATGTTTCGAGCATGACTCCCTAGATAACCTCCATAAAGAAACAACGCCTCCAAGGGATTTTCCTATATGTATACCCTTTTCAACCAACCTCTTTACTTTACTTCTCAAACAATAAAAACTCAACCTCAATAACCAACTGTCCTCCAACTTAATTGAGGAAAGTGGATGGATGCAAATCCTAACCACTACACACAATTCCACACTGATACCAGCACAACTAAGAAAAAAGTTATCTAATCCAAAGACAATCCAAGGCATGAATTATGCAACCAACACCAACATCAAAATATAACCTTCTTTCTACCTTCCCAAAACTATTATCCACTCTAAACTAAGAAGAATGTAATCCAAGTCCTAACTGCGCAACCCCATCACATTGAACTCAGAGAACTAAAGCTGATCCACCAAAGTCCATAATGGTGAGCTCAAGGATAAGCCTATAAAGTGCTACCTGGGTATACAAATGCTTATGACTATTGTCTACAACATACTGCCAATGCTATAACTGGTCCAAATGACCATTAAAACTAATAGTCATGAGTCCAAAGTACAAACACTCACTACTGAACAACCCATTCTAAGATGTCCCACTAACTGAGGATGATTGTGCTAAGGCCAACCTGATAACATTATTTTTGTTGAGCAGATAATCTAAAATTCTGACGAAAACTAATAACCTAGGTCAGGAGTAGCAGAAACCATCATCGAGTGCCAATGAGCTATCACCCTAGCATCAATCAACCACAATCTATTTGAACTGAAGAAGATGAAATAGGTAGATAAAGGCTATGCTTTGTCATCTTATAAATGAAGGTCCAATTGACATAATTCTAAAAATAAAGGTTATATCTAAGCTCTACAACTCACAGCTGAAATCCCAACAGCAAAGTTGAAGTCACAACATACCAAGGCATAACTAGGAACTCCCAAAGGTTGCAAATAGTACTACGGATAATCAAAACTATATCAACTCAAAGAAATGCAACCTAAGCTGAAAAGTGGTCAATCCAATACTCCATCTTAGCAATGAATACCCATAGGCACATATCACCAATGAGAAGCACCCTACTAAGTCACATTAGGTTGAGCGAATATTGAAATAATGATCTCCTAAATCCATCAATTTTATTCTAACAGTAAATCAATTAAACTATGCATCACATCATTAGAAAATAGTGAACCAATCTAAGCATAGATGTACCAATATAAAAAAATAAACCAAGCAACTTAAGATAGTTAATTTTAAATTTGTCGACTTAAGAAGTGGTCATAGGAAATATCACCTATATCTACCTTTCTTAACTCCACTAGAAAATGGACCACATCATAGAAAGAATAGAGTATCCAACTCCACACCAATACAAAGTTCAAACTATCACCAGGAGATGAAACAAACAAACCTAAAAGGCAATCCTATGACTTCTCAATATCAATATCAAGCCACAAGCCAAAGATAAACTAGCCAAATCATAAGATCAAATCCTAAACTGGTTAGACTTAGAAATGGATTATAAGGAGAAGGATAGCCATATGTTGAAATATCTACACACGAAAAGGCAAGTTCTAGAATCTCAAACTCAAAAATAAGCAATATAACTAAATTATCAATTCTAGAACTATAATAAAACCACGTAAGGCCAACTTAGCTTCACTTTTATAGCTTGCTCAATAATTGATCTAACATCACATATAAAATAGAAAAATTACCAACCTCAGCTTGTTATAAGAGAGAAAACCATCCAATTAACCTATCCACCTAGTCCAATGAATAAGAATCACAAGAAAGAAAATTCTAACTAGATAAGCTAGTACAACCACAAACCAAGAAAGAATCAATCAATGTCAAATAATGACAACAATAGCAATAGCAATATAAACATCAGTAGAAAGAGTAGGTGGTACCAAAATTAAAAATTTATGATAAGGACAACTCTAGGGACATAAAAAGGCCAGTATACCAAGGTAAATGAGACTCAAACCCAAATACTATACCCTCATAAAAATATCAATATTGATCTACTCTATCCACTACTAAAATAATTCATCTACGAGGGTAGTCACATAATCACGAACTCGCCATCAAGGCACATAACAATCAATATTAACCTACTTAAGGCACATAATCTTCAATGGGTACAAAAACCCCCAATACACTTAAATAAAGATGTAAATGAAGGAAATAAATTACATACTATCATGGTGAAATACAAAGCCACATGCCTGACATGCCTAAGAAAGTACAAATCTTGGTGGGTCTAAATATGAACTGAGTATCTAAATGACCAATTGAGGTACTAAGTGCACTACCTCTAACTAAAGGTGCCCCAACACTATAAGACTAATTTGGATGAGCTGAATGACTAATAATCCCATATTGGGGACACTCTCTAGACTATTGATAGTCTTTCTGTATTTATTAAAAACCCCTAAAGCTCTAACGTGGTGAGAAACATGAGTTAACCCTAACTGGCTAACCAACTAATATCGAGGACACTCCCTCATGGAATGATCATCTACCTTATAATTATAACATACCTCAAGAGCCCTATTCTGGAAATAGACATATGTTGACCCAATTTGATAAACCAAGTCATATCTGGGGCATTTTCTAGACCAGTGGCCAATATCATCATAACTAAAGAAAGCTTCTAGAATACTCTGAAGAACTACACCCATTGATTGAAAATGGATACCATGGCTTAAAGATACATGCCAAACACTCTACAAAGTCTGATAAAAATCTATCCATTATGATTACCCTGAATAATGTAAGAGCCACCTATAGTTTGAGATGCTACCTGTTTAGAACAAACAGGCTTCAAGTAAAGTTGATCTCTGCCGAGAGGATTGTTACACATAGTTAGAATACCTACAGTACTGTACTGATGACATGGCCTCTTACTGCTACTCCATAAGTTTCAAATCATGCTCTCTCTATGGTCCTCATGTAATCAAAAGCCTGAGAGAAATAAGATTCAGTTAATATCAAATGCTTTGATTCCAAATGGAATTATAAGCCTAATCCTTTTATAAATACATACACCAATTTATGCTCTAAAGGAAATTGCATAGGATTATGACTGGCCTACTCAAGAAACCCAATATCATACAATAAAACAAACAAGAAACCCTATTGAATACCAACAAACCTAACTCTGGCTTAAGAGTTGGTCGACAAATTGGACATTATATCTGGCTTTGAGGTATTCTTAAAAAGTCTTAAAAGCTTTAATTGTATATTTTGAAAAACTAAAGTACTTACACACCCTACCGAAGCTTGGTCTAGCCCCAAATCCTCCAGTTGACGCTAAAGAACTTTGATATTAAACTTTAACTACCTAATATGATATTGAGTTAAATCTCTTTAAATACCTATCAAAGTCTTATTTGTATCTATCGATAACCAGTAGGTAAGCAAACCTATAGTTTGAAACTTTTAGTAATGGACTATCAGGAGAGATGAATGAAAATAATGAAATAAATATAGTAAAGAGGCTAATATATATAAACCAACCTCAAGACTTGGTAAAGATAGTAAAACAATTGATACTAGAATAAGAGTACAAAGTCAAATATTGAATAAATATACATGTACCACCCATATCTAATATAAAAAATAGAGATCAGTCTAATTCATAAGAGGGAGAGTAGTAATGCTTAGAATGTCAGAAGTTTACCCTAAATCTCTAATTCATAGCTGCTCTACGCGATGCCCAATATAATGGCAAGAACTCGTACTATGATTCACAGGCTGTGGAAGTATAGTATCAGTCCAAAACATGTGGTACTCAATCGATAATTGCTGACTGAGCTCTAAATATAATGAAAGTATAAATAACATGTAAAGCGAGAATACAACTATTAAAAGCCATGTAAGATCTAAATATAATAATGCTAAGGGAGTAGTAAGGATAAAATATTCCTGTCCTATTAGTAATCAGAGTCTAAAGTATAACACCATATATCACTGCCAATATTCAAGAAAAAGTAAATAAAGGTCATATAATAGTTTACAATGCAAAGAATATATATATGACATGAACGGATAAGGAAAAGAGGGATATATGGTAATGCAATGTCTATATATATATATATAATCATGGTCCCTAATCATAATGTCTAACCGTGAGATAATTATCTATAATATATTTTATTGTAAAAGGTAAAGGATGAGAATAATATCTCTAACCTCAATACCAGTCTGTAATCAGCCTGTTATAGACTAACCAAAAAATAACAGTGAAGTAAGTAATTAATATAAATAAAGAATACCTAATTGAGGGCCCAAAACCTGGAAGGATTAACCAATACTTAGCAAATAAAAATCATAGCCTATACCTATGCAACCCCCCAAATGCTTATAGATATAATCACCAAACAACATACTGGTGATATGTACTATATATGAATGAATAAATTTAAAGTAAACTCATAGTACCATTACTGATCCAAGTGTCATATCATAACTAGTTTGTATACCTTCTCCAGCTTAACAGCTCACAAAGGCAAGACCTACGGCTACCTCTCTTCTCTGACATGATGGAACATGGATGAAGGTTCCCTTTAGGGATTTGGACATATCCACATACACTAACCTAATCCCGATCTAAGATTTCCAATAGTCGTAATTATTAGTCTACTCTATCTAGTATTAGAGAGATGTATATATAATAAATGAACAGACTCGAACTGTGGCTAAAAGAGTGTAATTTTGTAACTCCATTGCTCGGGGTCAACTATAAAACTAATCATCATAATGTAGTATAAATGGTTGAAATTTCTCACGACCAATGTAAATAGTAGTGGTAAAAGAGTGGGTAAATCATGGATCAAAATCAATCTTGATATATTTTCTAGAACAACATTTTTAGTTCTAAAATATCATAATTCATCCATTAAAGTAGTATGAATCCCGTTAGAAAAAAAATTGTTTTAACAGTGCAAAGTGGGGATAAATTATTTTTTAGAAAACAATAGAAAAAGTATGATTTTAGTTAGACTCATATCACTAAGTGAGAAATGAATGTACCAAAGTTTCAGCATTCCCCACTAGTATCCAAACAATACAACAACAACCATCTAAGCATCTATAAGCTAGAATCATGCCTTTTTCTAAAGGTAGAATACTCACTAGTATCTAACTCGTATCAGAAACACGACTCATGCCCAACAGTATAAAACAAGAATAATTATAATACTATTATCTAGAAAAAACATAATCCAATATACCAAGACAATTAGTAAATATTATACTAAAGGATCTTTAATATCAACTATGATCAATATGCTTATGACCTAGAGTGTTTAGGATTATATAGTTATAGCAAGTATTACATCTGAAGGGTTGGTTTACCCTTCTATCCCAAAACTACTAGATTAGGATAAGTTATAATATCCAAATAATAAACATGTCCTATCATACCCAGCTACCATAAATATACACTACATATCATCTCATGAAAAAAAGTAGATTAAAGCCTACCTCAATGTCGAATTGGAAATCCTTGAATTGTCCATAAAGTGCCCACCTTTGCACCATGATCCTGCAATGCTGCCATACTATTATATAGTAATCTAAATATCATTAGGATTAAAACAAGATCCATATTTCTACTTAAATGGTTGGGTAAGAATTCGGGTCAAGATTTAGACTATGGGACCCATAATAGAATCCAAAATTAAATCTGTCATGAGATCCCTTAAAGAACGAAGAATGTGTCTCAAATATTAAGCATAAATAGTGCATAGATTAGGGCCAAAATCATCCCCTAAGTTCTAGTGATCTGAGGATCTAATTTCTAAGAATTTACAATAAAAGGGGATGAAAATTAATAGAGAAAATAATAGAAAATGACCAAGAAGTGTATGGCTAACTTACCTTAACTTCAATGAATGATTCCCACTTCTTCCTCTCCTTAAGCTTCCTAAGTAGTGGGAAAATAATGGAGAAAATATGGAAAATTGAGCGAAGAAAAGTGATTTAAAAATCCCCACGTGCCTTTTAAGAGGTTGTCAGTTGCTTAAGCGACTGTTGCTAAAGAAGATCCTTAACCTCTAAATTAGTTGGGTACGGGGACGTGGGTATCTCTAAAGTTGTGCCTTGGCCAATAACATAAAGTCCGCTAAAGCAGATAATGCTCACTTATATAGCCTTTGGCCAAATAGCAAAGTTGAAAGAGAGACCCAATATCACTAAAGCAACTGCCACTTAAGCAGTCAAACGGACACTTAAGTTCTTACACCACAACCCTAAGGGAAAATATTTTCTAAGTCCAAAATAGACTCTGACTTGGTGCTTAAGATTTATTCAAAACATCATGTGTATAAAAAAACTATGCTACAAGACTAAATTCAATATTCTAGACCTAATAGAATCATCAAAACTTTTATCTAAGATAGTTTCAACTAAATATGAGGCCCACACCTCTAGTTCCATTTTCATAAAATCCACTTAATAGCCTAAAAATTTTTTGGAAGCCTTGGAACCTAAAACAAGGGTACCCCATTCCTAAAATCAATGCTCTATAGGTGATGACATTGTCAGAATTATTATTTGAGATTGTTTGCTAGGAGTTTTGGTCTAAGACCAATTAATTAACAACAAAAGCTCTAAAATAAAGAAATGAGCCTAAAATCCAAAAAAAATAATCTAATAACCAAATCAACAATTTTGGCAAGTCATAAAATAACCTGCAGTAGTTGTGGAAAGGCTCAAAATGATGAAAATATGCATAAATCTAGGAAATAACTTGGAGGTTCATTATAATTAGAGAATAAAGATGGAATGGGATGAAAATGATAATTACATACTTTGTTTTGTTGTGCTTGACTATCAATAAATGAATTTTTTGTACTTGAGGCTAAGCAATTTAACTCAAAGGCTATATTAATGGCTATGTATTTATTAACTTGTTACCATATGCTTTTTAGGGTTTTGTTTTATTTGGTTTATTATTGATTAATCAACAAGGCTTTCTCACTAATATGGGTTTAGTTTGCTTACATGTTTAGAAAGGTCGGCTCAACTTTGCATTTATAGGATTTTCTATTTAAATGAGGCACCAATTTTTATCATTTTTACCACGGAACTCAGTACACATTATGTTTTAGAATTTTTATTCATATGAATTTGGGTACTAGAGTTGGTTTAGTATATCTTCCTACCCTCAGACTGATGGTTAGTCTGAGCAGAGCATTCAAATTTTTGAGTGTATGCATTGGGACTATATTATTTATTTTAAGAGTCAGTGGTTATATTTATTATCCTTGGAAGAGTTTGCATACATTAACTATCACCATTCAAATATCTAAATTATTTATTTTGAATCATTGTATTATGGGTTATATGGGTTTCTGATGGGTTAGTTTCATTCTTCAAGATTAGGACATGGGGCATAGAGTTATTGAGTGATTTTATGGATAGGGTTTGTATGAATCATGAAAGTTCTACTTATCAGTTGATGTAAGAGTTTGGATGTGGCAACCAGGTATTTGGTGTCTCCCATGAAGGTCAGCTGGTGACCAAGTATTTTTATGGGTGTACCCCATGAAGGTCGTAATGAGGATTTGGTAGGAAGGCAAGTTCATACATAGGCATATCATGCCATTTGAAATTCTTTAGTATTTTTAGGAATTTTTTATATCTCCAGCTTTCCTTAAGTTTCTTTCAGTGATTTATGACTTTAAGGGATAGATGGTTTGGTTCCTGTGTAGTTTATTTGAGTTTCAAGCCAATTTTCCTATTTTAAAGCTTTTCAAGGTAAGAAATTTGACTTCATTTAAAACTTCTCGTAACTGACCTTACATTAAGATTTTGAAAAAAAATTTAACTTTAGAATATGGATTTTAGGATAGCGGAGACTTGGATTCAGGTCTCGAAACTTCGATACTCATTTTAGACTATTGGGTAGATTTTAGTTAAATCAAAAAAGAATATAGTTTGGCCCATATTTTGTTGAATCAACCTTCATTTAGAATTTCTATAATTCTTTTGAGTTTGGAATGTAATTTTTGATAAGTTAATATTTGGTGTGCATGCACTGGGTTTTGAATGAATCTTGAGGACTCGTTCGACGATAAAATTACATGCTTAAAGTTTCTACTGTGATGAGCTAACAATTTATTCTTCATTTGGCTTACAATTGATGCTAAAATTATGTCCTCAGTTCTTAGTTTTGGTTGATTCTTTCGCTAATATTTTTGTATGTTGTTTTTAAGACTGAGGAACCTACTAAGGAGAGACAAAGTTCCAAGAAGTATTTTAAAACATAGAAGAAAGTAAGATGAGGTGAAAGTTGTCCTGCTAAAGTACAGTTTACCATCGCACAAGTGTTGGTTTTATCACAAAAATATCCAGTATGAGAGGGAAACCTCTATTGATAGTTATGCAAGCATATTTAGAGATGTATATATGGCATAGTACTTTTCTAATTTTGCAAAAGCTTACAGAACACCTGAAGAACCAAGAACTTTCAAAAGAGTTTTATAATCCTGATTAATAGTTGTGTATATTGCATATTTGTTACATACCAAGGTAAACCCTATATATTTATTCCATGTTGCATCGACCGTGACCTAAACATTTGTTTAATATATTTATAATGATATTTTATTTTAAAGGGTGTATTTGAGCATTATCAAAAAGGGACCATTTTTAGGGAATGAAATTATGGAGATCCTTTATTTAAGTTTATTGAATCACTATTTTTAACTTTAATTTGAATTTGCATTATTTTTTACTGTGCATAGGTGAAAACATGAGTCAACATAGTTGATAAATTGTGATTAATAAAGGGAACCTTGATTAGGATAACCACTTAGGTGATTCTAGGAGAGAAAATTTCAATCATATACCACCCACAGTAGGGAATTTAACCTTTCTTTTTACTAGCACTATGCTTCACTATTGCAAATATAGGGGTATTTGGTGGTCAATAACATGAAGATGCTAATAACCATCTAAAGAATTTCATTGATGTTTGCAACCCCTACGACATAGAAAATATCACACAAAAGTCTATTCAATTGTGGCTGTTTTCTTTCTCCTTGACTGAGGAAGGTATCACGTTGCTTACAAAATTTCCTATAGGATTAATCACTACTTGGAATGAGATTATTGTGGCATTTATTGATTGCTTCATTCCTCCTTGCCAAATGCTCCAACTCTGGGATCATGTGTTGCTCCAATGCGCACTATGGATTATCAGAGAATGTGTTGATACAAATATTTTACCACTTGCTAGATTCCTTAAACAAAATAGTGGCAAATAATTTTGATGGTGGTATATTGAAGAGCCAAATATTGGCGTTTAATTGCATTCTCTCAATTATATGACTAAGACAAATCATGCTTGGCATACTCGGGACATAGAGGTGGCATTGGATACTCACTTATCCTCTTTGAGTACCTAAGAGCAAAGAAAAAAGGATGAAAAGTGAGACAAAAATATGAAAAAATAATGACTCGAATGGATTTTTTGACAAAACATGTTATGGGTTTGGGGATCGAAAAGTTTCAAAGTCGTGGTTACATATATGAAAATGATATTTTGTTCCAAAAATGAGGAAGAACTTCAATTCTTTGCTAATAAAGGGTCAGGTTCTCAACCGACCTATCAAAAGCTAAGTAGGAACCATGATTAGAACAAAGATAGAGACAGATTGGAGAGACAATGATAAAAAACAAAAATTGGCATAATCATGATAGGGATTGGAGACACATAGAATATGACATAGATGGATATGCTTCCTTATGATAGACTAAATGTCAAAGAATCTACCTCTAACTTGAAAAGCTTTTGAATGGAATATATGCTTACTTACATTCTAAATTAGGTTGAATATTAATAAATGAAAGTTATTTCTCTTTCTTTAACCAAATAGTTATATATCATACATGCTCAATCAATAAACCTTAAGCCTAAATGATCCAAATCTTATCTTACCTAAATCTGAGTCTAAAGGGAGAACTTTTTAGTAACACATTGGTGAATCTAAATAAGGATAATGTGTACTATATCATAATTATCACTAGATGTAGAAAGGTACTTGGTGATGATATAAGTGAGATAGAAAAGACTCCTACCAAAGAGGTAAATACGGAATGAACTAATGTAAAGTAAAAATAGTAAGGAAATTTCTAAAGGCTGGTGAAAAGTCTATTCTGAATGATGAAGAGTTGAACGTTGAAAATTGGTAGTGGTAAATGATGTGGTTACAAATGATAAGCCACCAAAGGTATCTATGTTGAAGGTTCAAAAATGGATGAGATTACATCTATTCCAAAGTTAATGATAAGAGCTCCCCTTCCTTTTCCCCAAAGGTTGAACAAGAAGGAGGAGGATGTTAAGTTCAAGAAATTTCTTTCAATGTTTAAAACTCTCTCTACCAATATTCCTTTGATGGATGTGTTACTTGAAATATTGGATATGCTAAGTTTATGAAACACTTAATAATAAGAAAAATAGGTTTGAAACCATCCAAGTCTTGCACCATTGTAGTGCGATTAAGCCAAGAAAGCTAGTCATAAATAAAGAAGACCTTAGAGCCTTCACAATCCCTTGAAAAATTGGTATGTTGATATTTTCAATAGCATTGTGCGATTTAGATCTAGTATCAACTTGATGCCATTTGATATGTTTAAGAAGTTGGCTTTAGGATCTTCTAAGACTATCACAATGATATTGTTGATGGCAAATCAATATATTACCGAATGGGGTGTTATATGATATTTTTTCTAGAGTTGATAAGTCTATTTTTCCTATGAACTTTGTGATTCTTGATTGTGAAATAGACTTAAATTGGATAATTGAAGTTTAGAGTGAATAATGAGCCACCTTCAATAAGTGAAAGCACATCAAAAGTACCTTTTTAAGTCACTGTGTTCTCTTGAGAGTATCGATTAACTTAAAGAGAAGCAAATATTTTGTTTGGTGGCTTGATGAATATATATTTATGACTCATTTCACTTACAATTAATACTAAAGTGATGTACTCAATGCTTATTTTGGTCGATTGTTATGTTAATTTGGCTGCAGATGGGTAATAAGACTGAGAACCTACTAAGGAGAGTCAGTTCCAAAAAGGAGTAGAAGCATGGAAAAAAATAAAATATGGTGAAAGTTGGATTATACACGGATAATGTATATTTTGTGCTAATTTTATTTCACAACTATCTAATATGAGAGTGTACCACTATTAATAGCTATTCAAGAATATGTGGTGTTGTGCATATCTCACATAAGTTTTATGATTCCCTAGAAGTGCCACATAAGTTAACAAAACACCTAAAGAGCTAGGCACTTCAACAAGAATTTCTATCTTAATTGATAGTTGTACATATTGTAGGTCTATTATTGAAACACCTCAGATTTTGGTCCTTGAAATTTTTTGATTCTTAAGCTCACTGCCCAAACAATAGATCTCCCTATGAGTCATAAAGTGTTATTACGGGTCATAGGACCCATGTCATAGATTGACTAGTGGAGGTTGCCCTTGGTTTTTACCATGACTCCCCTAGAAATGTAAAGACTCCTTACGAGTCATGTTGTCTAAGTCATTAGGTGTCCAGTGTTTTCCCAAATAGTTTTTTTGTTGACAACGACTAGACTATATGAGTCGTAAGGTCCCATTACAAGTTGTAGGGCTCAAGTCATTGGGCCAATAGTGTGTAAACCCAAAGAATCTGTCCAGACTATGACTAGATGATATGAGTCATAGGGTGACCCTACAAGTCATAAGGTCACTCATTGCGACTGGGCGATAAATTTTAATCTTATCATTAAGGGCACTTTTGACATTTCCCCTTTTCCCAAATAATAACCCATGACTTAAAACCCCTTTAGGATGTCTTCATCACTCTAAAAACAATAGAAATAGCTTCTTAAACTCTTCTCAATTCTCCAAAGTCAAGGTACTTAGGGTTTCCAAAAAGTTGAGCAATTAGGTCTTTCAAGGGAAAATTCTCTCCATCACTCTTAATATTTCAGGCATGTTACTCTTTCCCAATTCTTATTTTATGAAAAGCATATTTCCTAAATAGTTTAATTATATGTATTTAAATATGGGTATGATATGGTTGAGGGTTTTGGAAGATTGATCCTTGAATTTTTTTTCCCATGGTTTTGATGAGTTACTCATGCTTCGAAATGAATGTTTTGAACTAGCGAGATGCATAGGTATGGGATTTGGAATTGGGGTTAAGGTATTCCCCCAAATTATTGTTTTAAAATTATAATTGTTTTTGAATAATTGTGTTCCCTCAACCCACTTTTGTAAATGGCTTTATATGGTGAAATTGTCACTTGGTTTTATTTACTTCCTTATACTGTTGCACTGCACAAATGGTTAAACAATGAATATGGATTGTAAAGGCCTTGTCGGGCATGATTTGAGTTGAAATATGAACAAAGAAGGTCATGGGAATTCCTTCAATTTGATTTAATAAACAAAGAAAGTCAAGGCATTCCCCCAAGTTTATGCTATTGTTATGGCATAAAGTTAAGCTTACAAGCATAATGGTATGACGATACCCAAGGTGTGCCTTAACGATTTAATCTTTGGTTAAATAAATAGGTAATGTGAAATTTGTTTAATGTGGGATTAATGGGAGTTATGTAGCTAAGACATGAAGGTATGGGTCTTGGATAACTTGTACTAGAAACTCATATTTGCCGACATAAGGTTTGGTTGGATGATTGTGTGTATAGTTCACACTATCATGGGGTTAAGGCATTATATGGTCTTCCTTAGTACCTCTGATTCATGCAGCTAATACGCTGTAGGGTCCTTTCAGCTGGAGGAGCTGAACCATATAGCCCATAGATACCTGTTTAGGACAATTAAGCTACATAGTCCATGATAATATTTTACTATCATCTTAAACCTTGCTTCCCACTGTAGCATTTATTATATATATACATATGTATACATATATATATACATTTATGTGAACATGTATAGTGGGTTTGAAATGGATATGAATTGGCATTATATTTTCACCTATCCCTGAGTTTCATACTAGTGCTAAACCCGCTAACTATCTCTTGGCATTGTATTCCTCTGTGATGTAGGCATGAGAGATACTTCTACTTTTCCTTTGAGTTTTAGATGGATTGGCTCAGTTTGTCGGTCAGTTGTGGTAAAGTGGTGAGCTTCCATTCTTCAAAAGACTTGATCATTCAACTAGTGTCTTTCCCTTAAGTAAAATCAAAGGCATTATCATTAACATTATCATTGTCAGTGTCAAAGTTGGGAGCATTTCTCAACTTAGATTGGTTATCAGTTTTATTTAGATGCTTTGCAGATATTAATGTGGTTAGGTATTAGTTATTGAAATTTCATAGACTTTGAGTCTTTATTTACTTTATATTATTATATGTTCAGAATTCAACTGTTGGTAGGTGTGTTATTCTTTGTTTTGTTAGGCAAAAAGGGTATTATTAGGTCTACGATGGACTTAAGATACCCATCACGGCTAGGCCCTGATTTTGATCATGACAGTTATGCGAGCTTGACTGATCTCACACAAACTCTCTAATGGAAAATTTTAATTATTTTTGTCTAGATTTTTTGTCATATAAATAGAATCTGTTTGGGTTTTTGGAGGGTTATTCCATACTTTTCAGTCCCTCTTTGAGATTTTGAACCTTTGTACTCAAATTATCTATAGTTTTGGAGATTTCATAATTTGATTTCTACTTATTGAATCTTGAATTATGTTGAATAATATTAGTAATATGGAGAATTTAGTTGAGCATTTGGTATGGTTTCTTTTCCTCTAATTATGCATATCTCAAATCAAAATCTTAGAGATGTGTGATGAATAATTATTGATGGATGAGTAGGTGTTGGGGTGTTTGGAATTAAAAACGCATAAGGGTTTGAGAAATACAAGTGAGATTTAGTAATACATTGAAAGATTATCACTAATAACATGAATCTAGATTACCAATGTCTTTAACATGTTGAAGCATACTCAATTACCCATTCATATCATCAACTCTCAATCAAGAAAATACCTAAGTCCTTGATTATTATTTAATACAAGTTCATTATTTGAAGAATTTCAAAGTTTGACTTGAAAATTGAAGTTGTGTCTCTTACATATAAAACCCCTAGTTACCTTTATTGTCTTAATAATGTGTGCACATATTTAGTGAATTATTAAACTATAAGTGAACCTTTTATATTCATTCTCTGTGAGATTAACTTTGAAAAATACATAACACCTTTATTGTTTGGATTCATAGCCTAGGTGCTACATTCATGAAGGTCAATGCTGACGTTTGTGTTCATGGGAAATCATTAAATTTGTGAAAAAGGGCTAACTTAGCCAATCCTAATTTTTCCTTTGCATTCATAAAGGCTCGGTCTAGTGCCTGCCCACATTCGTGGTAGGGTCCTCGCATTTGCAAAAAGGACCTACCTGGCACTATAAATACTCCTTCTTTTCATTTTTCATTTTATTTTATGATCTTGGAGCCATATTTGGACCTTGGGATCTAGATAATTGAGGGATTTTCTTCTCAATTGCACAGGTATAAGCCGTATATGTCCCCTACATATTTTTTGTTATTTTAATGATCATTCCCATCGTTAATTTCAATTATTTTAAATTTGATACTTGATATTTCTAGTATTTTTAGGCTATTTTGAGACTCAAAAAAAGTCCCAATCTATCCCAAATATTGGGCATGGGTTCCTTACCCATAGGGTAAGGCAATAGTGGATTTTCTTTTTGTTTAATTGGTATACCCCATGGGTAGATTTTTTTTTTTGGTCTAAAATACTATTTGTCAGTATGTGTATCATTTTGCATGTAATGATACGTATATTGTGATTTTGATAGTGCAGAAACTTTTAGAGGTTGAATGAAGGAGGCAAACAGCTCATTCTTTGTCAAAGACAATTGCTCGACTTTGAGGTAGGGTACAATCTAATTTCTTTTATATTTAGATCTATGAAATGGTATATTTCATGATTTTCATGTGTGTTAAGGGATTTATTAGATAGGTTTAAGATTAATTCATTATTTCTTATGTTTTAAGCCTATTTCAGGGATCTTAGAGTAGAATATTTGCATGAGGATTAGATTAGATACTGCGATAGTGTTAAGATAAGGTTATGGATCCTATTAGACTTAATGTAGAGCTAGAATATAGTTGGAGATTCTTTGTATAGTCTTGGGGTAGTATCTCACAATATAACTATTATCCTTTGGCTAGGTTTTTATTTTAGTCTATCATCTTGTGTTTGTACTCCAGTGTGTGTATAAGTTTTAACTCGACTCCAGGTCATTGTTGCTTTGTTGTGAAGGGTAACTTCTCCCCATTCATGTATACTTATACATATATATATATATATGCCTATACCTAAGTGGCATATATATATATTCATTCACGCATATACATGGATTGTGATATGGTTCTAAAGGAAAATATATACTTTTGAGCTTTTAAAACAAAAAAAGGACCCATACCGCCCTTACTACGGGTTGTATGCTTTTAAGATGAAGATATTCCACCTTTGCCGCCAGATTTGGGATTTTAAAATATTTATAACACTTTATATTCATATTTTTCCAATGATTTTCTTTTTAAAATAATTATACCACCTTTTTAAACTTGTTGGAGGAAGATTGTTGTCCTTTTACTCTTTACCTTGTGGTTCTTCCTGATGTAAGATTTTGAGAATTATTACACTTGATTCATTAGCTACATCTAAGGTAGATGCCAGGCAAAGGTGGATTTCGGCTTTTACTTTACTTTTTTGCACTGGTCACATACTACATTATATAAGATGACAGAGATAGGCCCATGGTATTGTTTGAAAGGTTGTATGATAAGAAAGAGAGAGAGGCTTAAGGTATTATTGATCAGGTTTACTTTTCTACATAGGGAAAATATTGCATAACATTGCATTGTCTCATATTGTTTGTCATTTGCACCTGTCATGTTTATGGAGGCCGATTAGGTTATTGTCTATTTTTTTTACAATCCAGAATTATAGGGGCTTAGCTAGGTTCTTGTTTGTGTATTATTTCATATCTTGTAATCAGATAGTTACTTACTCTTTACTCGTTGCGAAGATATTCCCTGTCGGCTCTCTTTCTAGTATTTCTATATGTAGCATTAGATTCACTATTTTTTTCTTCTACTTGAACAGGTACTCCATGCATATTTCCATACAATTAGAAGATTGACCTTTTTATGTTAGATGAATAAGATATCATTTTCACATAACTATATCCTTTCATTAGATTTTTATTCTACATTGCCTTTAGAGCTCGGTTTGCCTATGAGCCTAATAGGAATCACATGTTTTGGTACTCATGCTACTCTTATACATATTTTTTCCTAATGTTGTACCTGTCTTCTTAGCTGATTCTTTTCATTTGGGATTCCATTTATCAAAGCGATGCTGTCAATACCTGAACCAGGGCCAAGCCTGATGGGCATCTCTAATCCATTGAGGACTGAAAGCCACCTCCTTAGCCTAATCAAACTTCACAATATAATTGTTGCAGCGAAATTCTAAATGTAAAACAAGATAGATAAGTATGACTCAAAAAAAGTCCAATAATTCAACAGCCGATCCCAAGTCCACAGCAGTCCACAAAGACTCTAGAAAATAAAATACCAATTATAGTCAGTACATGCCCCTGACAATAGACAAAAATAAGTTCAAACGAAAGAGTCAATAATATAAAGAGACCCAAGTTATGAAATGTGGTTTTTTGAAGTATGGAAGCTCACCACATCAATCTAACTCATAAGCTATCCCAAGATCACCTAGTCACTGCATAAGAAAAGTAAAAGTATTTTCAGTACCTGTATCGTGTGGGGATACAACATTCGAAGATGATTAGCGGGTTGAGTGCTAGCCCATAACTCAGGGATAAGGGATAAAATAATGTCATGTTCAATAATCCAAAATCCAAATGCACACAAGAATATGTATATACATATAATTATATAACATTTCGGGTATGGAAATAGGTTTATCATGCAATTTTTAAATAAAAAACTTATCCTGGATCGTGCATATTGATCGTCATAAACAAGCACCCACGGTCTATATGGGTTCAGCTCCCCCTGCTGAAAGGGCCAAGTGCATGTTAGTTGTACGAACTGGAGATATCATGGAAGTTTGGGGAATCCATCATACCCTTTTCCGTATATGATAAAAATATATAAAGTGTGACATAGGCACACGGTCATCAAGACAAACCCTCATATTGGCAAACATGAGTTTCCAGTCTCAGTCCTTCGGGACTTACACCTTCAAGGATAGTTAACACAACCCCCATTAAGCCTAATTAAAATACTTAACACGTACCCAACCATTACATTAAGGAGGCAATTATAAATCATCATTAAGTGGTATCGTCATACCGACTATAGCTTGCAAGCAAATGTAATTAAGCCAACACTTTGGGGAATCCTTTGTACCCCAAACTCCATTATTAAAATCAACTTAGGGGATTCTATTGTACCCCACAAGGTTTTCAAGAAAATCATTCACTTGGAGGAATCCCTTGCACCCCACAAGATCCTTAAGATCATTCTTATCTGTTAGCACTTTATACGATGCATTAATTTTGAGGAAGTATACCAAACCAAATGATTAACCATATTCCTAAACTAATTATGGAAATCAGTTGGGGTCCTTATCAATTTCAATGACAAAATCCATTTATTTGGGGAATCCTTGTATGCCTAAATTCATTCACCATTCCTATGCACCCCAATGAGTGTACAAACCAACAATTCAATGCATAATAATTTAGTAATAATCCTAGGAAAACATTCAAACAATTTATATCCAAAGCCCTTGACAGATAACTCAAAACCCAACACCAAACTATGTGAATAATAAACCAATTTCAGGCCATTAAGAAAATCCAAGGGTAAGGAGATAGATACATACCTTAGACACATAATAATTCATAAGCAATTTCAAACTTTGAACCCAAAATATAAAGGTACGATTAAACCCTTATGCTTTTCTTGGATTTTATGTGTGAGAGTGAAATAATTGCTTTTTGTTCCTTTAAAACTGATGGAAACAGGTTCGTATAATTTTTAAAGGTCGTACATAGGGGAAAGGATCTCATTACCCCTCATCATAAGGGAAATAAAACAAGACAACATGACTTTTATATAAAGGTATGGCACAGCTTTATCGCGGAGGCTAACCTCCGTGCCACAATGCATATCAGGGAAATTACCCTCCATGACACAAATTATCATGAAGGCACACTACCTTCATTCCATGTCAAAATGGCGGAGGATAACCTCTGTGGCTTACCAAAAATGCGGAGGGTCACTGCATAAGAATTCCAAGATGACCCCAAACTACTTCAAAAAATTATAAAACTCTCCCGATTTACCCTTTTAACATCGCTAAGCATATCTCAGGTCAAAAATTAATCTTTCGAGTACAAGAAGGTTGAAAATAAAAGGGATAAAATTTTTATGAGCATTACATTAATCGCCACCCCCCTCCAGAATCATTCATCCCCGAATGATGAACTAGGAAACTTATAGCACAATAAATAGCAAGAATACACCAGAAACAAATGACAAACTTGGAAAGTAATAAGAGGAAAATGAAACTTATACCTTGAGCACTATTATCTAGAATGGGGAATAAGAACGGATACTTGGACTTCATATTCTCTTTCTTCATCATGAATCGAATCATTGTTTGCGACCTAGGATTCTATTTTCTCATCAATCCAATCCCCATTCATATTTTTTCTTTTTCTTATCAATGAATAGATCTCATTACTTGTATGACTTAGATGTCTCGTATTTCTTGAAAAAGTGATTCGATTAATAGGATTTGGTATGAGATTGATGATCTCGATGAGACTGATATTCCAATCTTTCTTCTTAGAACGTATTGCTCTTCGTCTTCCTGAGTAGCTTCCACAAACATTTAGTTCCTATGTAGAACCTTCACCGAAGCCATTTCCTTAGTTATCAAATAATGGACTTCCCTGTCCAAGATCTCAATCGAGACTTCATCATATGATAGAGTCTAAAATACCCACACTTTCCAAAGGAAGAATCTACACATTTCTTCAGAATCAAAACATGGAAGATCAGGTGAATGGAACCCAAACTAGAAGGCAAATCCAATTCATAGGCCACACTACCCACTCTCTTTACAAATAAATACGGACCTACATAATGGGGGCTAAGCCTCCCTTTTTTTCTAAAGCACATTACTCTCTTCATGGGAGACATCTTCAAGAACACTCAATCATCCACATCGAATTCCATCTCTCTTTACCTTACATCCACATAGCACTTTTGGTGACTTTGGGTGGTCTTAAGACTATAATGAATTACCTTTACCTTCTTTATATCTTGATGAACCAATTCAGGACCAAACAATCCATCCTCACCAACTCTGAACCACCCAGTAGGAGATCTACACCTCTTACCATACAAAGCCACAGATAGAGCAATACCAATACTAGAGTGATAGTTGTTGTTATAAGTGAATTTGATGAGAGGAAAATGATTTACCCAACTTCCACCAAAGTCAATCACATAAGCCAAATCATATCTTCCAATGTTTGAATGTTCCTTTTTGCTTGCCTATCTGCCTGCAAGTGGAAAGTGGTACTAAGGTTTACCTTAGTACCCAAACCTCTCTGAAACTAATGCCAAAAATGCAATGAGAACTGAATACCATGATTAGAAATGATAGAAACTGAGCAACATGTAATTTCACGATCTCATGAATGAAAAGCTAAGCATAATCATAAGTCAAATATCATTCCTCATGGGTAAAAAGTGTGCGGACTTAGTCATCCTATCTACTATGACCCAAAATGAATCAAACTAATTTCTATACCACAAAAGAACAACAATGAAATCCATATTAATCACTTTCTATTTCCGCACGGGTAACTCAACCTCTTGGGATAGCCCGTTGGGCCTTAACTGATCCACCTTCACTTGTTGACACACCATGCACTTAGCCACAAAATTAGCCACATCTCACTATATATTACCCCATAAATAAATATTTTTCAAGTCATGATACATCTTCATCGAACTAGGATGAATTGTATACTGAGACTCATGAGCTTCGGCCAAAATTCTTCCTCGCAGCCCATCTACATCTAGAAGACACAACCGCTCTTAGTACCTCAAGATACCATCACCACCAATCTCAAAAGTCATAACTTTCTATTAGCCCATATCATCCTTTATTTCATCAAGACAGGATCTAAAACCTACTTCTCTTTTATCTCAATACCAAGGGACAACTTCACCACCTCTTAAACAAAAACACCTTCATCTTTAGAATCTAAATGACAAACTCCAAGGTTAGGTGAAAGGTGAATGTCGTTCACCAATCCACGCTTCTTTTTATCCATATGATATAGACTCCCCATAAATACCCTACTAAGAGCATCAAAAACCATGTTAGTTTTACCTGGATAATAATAGAGACTCAAGTCGTAGTCTTTGCGCAACTCAAGCCATCTTCTTTGCCTGAGATTCAACTTCTTCTGGGTGAACACATACTGTAAGCTTTTATGATCCGAGTAAATTTTAACATGAACCCCAGATAAATAATGACGCCAAACCTTTAAGGAAAAAACCACAACCAATAATTCAAAGTCATACATTATGTAGTTCTTCTCATGAACTTTCAAGTGCCTAGAAGCGTACGCCACTAATTTACTATGCTATGTCAAAACAAAATCGAGTCCTATACGGGACATATCACAATATATAATGAAATCATGAGTACCCTTGGGTAGGGTCAAACCTAGAGAAGAAGTCAACTTATCGTTCAACATCTCGAAACTTCACTCACAAGCCTCTGACTATAGAAACTTCACCTTCTTCTAAGCTATCTTCATTGACAGAGCGGCAATCATAGAGAATCTCTTAGCAAACCTCCTATAATACCCAGCAAATCCTAAGAAGCTCCAAAATTTGGTTGGACTCGTGGGTCTAGGCCACTTCTTTACCACCTCAATCTTATGTGTATCCACCATTATTTGTTCACTAGAAACAACATAACCTAGAAAAGTCACTGCATTCAGCCAGAACTCACACTTAGAAAACTTCGCATAAAACTGCTATGTTTAAGGGTCCGCAATACTAAATATAGTTGATTAGCATGATCCACCTTTCTCTTAGAATACACCAAAATATCATCTTTAAACACAATGATGAACAAATCTAACAATTGATTAAGTACTCAATTTATAAGATCTATAAATACCAATAGGGCATTGGTCAACCCAAAAGACATGACCAAGAACTTGAAATGTCCACACTAGGTAAAAAAAGTAGTCTTTGGGATATCCACCTCCCTAATCTTCAACTGATAGTAATCTGACCGAAGATTAATTTTAAAAAATCACTTAGGACCCTGGAGTTGGTCAATAAATCATAAATTTAAAAAAAAGGGTACTTATTTTTCATAGTCACCTTATTTAATTAGCAGTAATATATACATATCCAAAGGGAACATCCTTCTTTTGTACGAATAGAACAGGAGCACCTTACAGAGAAATACTAGGGTAGATAAAACCCTTATTAAGGATGATTTTTCAATTGCTTCTTAAGCTCTTTCAACTCAACTGAAGCTATTCTATAGGAAGGGATAGAGATAGGATGAGTGTTTGAAAGAAAATTGATCCCAAAATCAATTTCCCTAGTGGGAGGGATACTAGGAAAATCATCAGGGAAGACCTCATAAAATTCATTAACCACAGGAACTAATTATACGATAGACCCTCTGAGTTAGAATCTTTAACCCAGACCAACTGATAAAGACATCCCTTTGAAATTAACTTCTGGTATGTAAGATAAGATATGAAACTACTCTTATGCACCGTGAATCCTCCACGTCATGCCAAACACTCAGTTCCTAGTTATCCAATTCCAATAACACGACATGATAGCACAGAGTTGTGCAAGCTCACAAAATTAGGACTTTTCAGTAATTCTTAGTTTTAAATTTGAGGGCATTACAATCTTTTCACCACACCCCAATCAGCCTTTAACACGAAATATAGGTAACTTTATTCCCACTCAATAATTGGCTCATTAAGGAATTTTAAAATGACCTTATGGGTTCGATAATCTAAAGATTCATAGCATGAAAGAAGATAATCCATCCTATATATAACATCAAAATCAATCATATCCAACTCTATCAAGTCTATCAAGGCCTCTCTACCATAAAAAGATACCGCATAATGCCTATAGACTCTCCTTGACACAATAGAGTCTCCAACTGAGAAAAGATCCAAAATACATTGAAGACCAAAACCAAAATGGAAAGCCATATATGGGGTCACATAAGAAAGCGTAGACCCTAGATAAAGCAAACAATACATATAACGGGAAAAGAGTTATAACATACCAGTGACGACATCAGGGATGCCTCAGATTCTTGGAAGGTGGCAAGAGCATACAGACTATTTTGGCTAGTTCCCATTCTAGAAGTGGAACTCTTCAGTGCCGGAGCTAATGAATTAGCAATAGGGACCTTATTAGCCCTTGAATCAACCTTACCCAGGGATAGTTTCTCTACATATGTCCCAGTTGACCATAATTAATGCATCAATTCTTCCCCTCATCATAGCAACCTTAGTACAACTGACTATAAAACTAACATAAAAGATAGGATAGAGATGACTAGGCCCCACTGGCTTGAGATTGAGCACTCTATGACATAGGACCATCACCACTCTTAAAATGACGATCACTGGACTCTTTGGATAAGGAGAACTTGCCATAGAATATGAACACAAATTATCTCACTTCTTCTCCGATCATTTCTCACCATCTCTACTACTTAATTCAAATACATAAACTTCTTACCCTACCTCTTCTTCATCTTTGCATACATTTTATTTTCCTTCAAAACTTGTTGCATATACATTACAACTGTAGAGCTATTTGTATCCTTTTTTAACAAGGTAGTCTTTCTCTCTCAAATCAAATCATGAGATAATCCAGAAGTAAATTTTCTCATTCTAGCCGTCATGTTAGACACTAACTTTAGAGCCAAATAGGATAATTGATGAAATTTCAAGGTATACTCCTTCATAATCATTTTTCCTTGCTTCAAATTCATGAACTCCTCAGTTTCACCTTCCTCAACACCTAAGGAAAGAAGCGATCCAAAAAAGCACTAGAAAAGTCATCCCACAATGCCACCTCCATATTATCACCCCTAGACTGATCCTACTATTCATACCACTAATACACTATAAAAATCAACTGATAAGCAGCAAACTCTACACCCTTTATATCAGTAGTATGTATCACTCAAAAACCTTCTCTATCTCATCCATAAAACCTTAAAGATACTCCTAAAACTGTATGATAATGAAAAATAAAGGATTTAACCTTATAAACTGGCCAACTCTAGTGGCCTTAGAAGAACTCACAGAAGTACAAGTAGGACTCATTTGATGTGATTGACATGTCACCAACTGTCCCAACAGATAAGTATAATAGTTGAACTCAGTATTACTAATATCTATGAGAGGTGACTGAGTGAGAGTTTCACCAATAGAAGAAGGGTCTATGGAGATCAGTGAAACTCCACGAGGAATATTAGAAGCAGCGACCCTAGACCAGGTCTATACCTCATAGGTAGGATGAGTTCCATCTATATTTTCTTCGGATAGGACAAATAAGGCTCCACAAGTATCATATCTTCTTGGAGGAATGATCTGAAATGCAAACAAATAGGAACCTTAGACTCTATAGCTCAAAGATAGAACAAAAGTAAAGAGAAATATTCCTTAGTGCCTCGTAGTCCCGTTCTTATAAGTGTGGCATGCTACATATCCATAAAAGAGACTCTACTTGGCACAACATTCTAGACACCTTAATTGACCTTGAACCTAGGCTTTGATGCAAACTTTGTCATGGTCTAAACCAAGGCCTATCCATGATGGGCATCTCAAATCCAACAAGGACCAGAGGCTACCTCCTTAGCCTAATTAAACATAACACAAAATAAGTGTTGTAGCAGTATTCCAAATGTAAAACAAGACAGATAAGTATGAATCAAAAGAAGTCTAAGAATTCAATAACGAATCCCAAGTCCACAGTAGTCCACAAAACCGCTAGACAACTAATTACCAATAATAGTTGGGACATGCCCCCAATAATAATAAAAAATAAGTCCAAAGAAAAGAATCAATAACATAATATTGGATATTGCTACCTTAGTTTTTCCATCTTTTTAAACCCTGAAACATAGTATTCTTTGAATCAACCTAAACTTGTGGATTTAATCATTCTATTTTCTATTAACGATTCAAGAACTACTCCTTGTAATTTTTGTAAGTGAATTTTGAATTTATTTATGAATAATACAAACACTTTGTCTCTTTCTTCGATAGAGATGTATGGCTAAGCTCCCACAACTAGGGTTATGGGAGCCTTGATGTGAAAGACTAATTTGGGTTGTGATTCTAAAGACTAATTTGGGTTGTGATTCTAATTGAGTTCCAAGGGAAATTGACATTGCATAAACCCTTCTTCATTTTAATGACTTTTCTTGGTTAAAACTTGAATGGTGAGCCAAAAAAACATTACTTGTTTGAATAGAAAAGTGTTGTTGGGAAAATAAAGGGTTTACATGGAATTTGGAGGCTTTAACCTTTGAATTAATAGCAAATGCCTTAACAGGATTGACCTATATGAGAACATAGTTGAATAAAGTAATGCATTCTTTAAGTTTAAGAAAATTAAAGGATATACTATCCATTTAGGTTGAGAAACTAATGGTAGATAATAGCATTCAACTACTCTTGCAATTGAAGTTATTAATTGGAACTCTAAAGTGATTCACAACCCTAGTTGTTGAAGCATCTTGCTAACCACAACTCTAGTATGTTTACTATCATTGAATTATTACTTCCAAAAAGAATCATTGGTAGGAACAATGCTATTGCAATTATTTAGAACATAATTTATAAACCAACTCCTCTTTAATTTAGGAAACTTTGATCAACAGTCTAATAACAATTACAATACTTAGTGAAAGACAGTATTCCCTATAGGATTCAACACCCAATCTAGTTAGGTTCTATATTGACAGCGACCGCTTACTCTCTCATATAAAAGGTGTAATTTAGGCATATCAATGATATTATACTAAATATGAAATCACATGAAATATGTAATAATAGAATAGAAATCACATGGAGAGTACAGTTTGAGTGAAATCATAAAATTGAGAATAATCATAGATTATTCCTTATAGAAAAATAAGAATTGATAAAGCATTTTGTGACACAAGGGTGAAAGGATACCCATTATTAAAGTTCCACATACCTAAATGAATAATTTATGCTAAGATATTTATGTCTTGAAGCTTTTGAAGAAGAACTCTAGTTTTTTTTAAAGAGAGTTTAATTATTCTTTTTATAAAGTTTCTAAGTATGTAAGAGAGAACAGGGAGATGTGATCACTTGACCCCCATTAATTCCACCTATAATAGTCCTAAAACACAAAGTAAGGATTAGGAGAGTGGGAAAAAATATCAAAACTCCCCTATCAAAATGCAACTGGTTTTTAGGAATAGTCATGTAATACCCCATACTTCTACCTAGCTTAAATTCATCTCGAAAATGTCAAATAATTATTTTAAAAATGAATCCACTTTTACACATGTAGTATTTTCAATTGGATACATGTGGGAAATTTAATAAGCTTTCCATCGATACCAAATTTTACTAAATTCGATAACCGGGTAAGAAGTTATGGTGATTTAAAGTTTCAGTCTTAAAACACTGTCATTGTAGCAAGTGGTGCATCACGCCACAAGACAAAATGACATTTGTCAATTTCTAGTAAGACTCTGTGATTACACCGCGTTGCAGAGGGATCTTAAATCCCAATTGTTCTTTTTTGAGTGAATCTCTGCAATGTTTCCGTGTCGCGCCAAACTCTCAGGTCACAAATAAAGTGGCAATATGATTGCTCCATATCGTGCCACCATGAAGATTCCCAATTGTCCAGTTCCAATGGATCGGTGCGATAGTGGTGTATTATGCCAAGGATAAAAATTAGTAATTTTCCAATTTTTCCTATATAAAATCCTAGTGGCCGTTT
The DNA here is from genome assembly GCF_002878395.1 of Capsicum annuum. Lineage (NCBI taxonomy): Eukaryota > Viridiplantae > Streptophyta > Magnoliopsida > Solanales > Solanaceae > Capsicum > Capsicum annuum. The sequence goes on from NC_061113.1 coordinate 84,240,451, forward strand.
GGTCTTTTCCCATGACTTCAATTTTGCCCAATCACAGGATTTAACCATAAGAGTGCACTATTTGCTCATTTTTGCATTAGTCTCTCAAATTAAAATCAACTTTACTCAAGAACAAGAACCCTAGCTCTCAAATTCAAGGGCCAAATCACAAGAACTCTCCATCAATCCTTCCAAATTCATTAACCCATGTATGCATAGTGTTCATTCATGGATTTCTTTCATCCATGAAGCCCCAAAATCAAGTTTTAAATCATGTATTATGAATATAATATTGTGGGTTGATTATGTTTATGTGAGTATTGTTGCATGATTCCCAAGTTGGAATCTGTATGTATTTTTATGAAATTATGTTAGTATATGAGTTTAAATCCAAGAATTGAGTGTTTTATGATGTGTAATTGATGATTATACCCATGCCCTAAGTGGTATATGTAAGTTATTTCATAAAATTCCTAGAAGACTAGAAATTATGTAATATAGTTCAGTTGTGACCCCTTATGTTCAAAGAACTCCCATGCTATAAATGTGCCTTGTAAATGTCTGTTGATTGCTCATGAATTAGAGTTATGAAATTATACCATATTTATATACAATAATATTTATGTATAATTCTATGATAACCATGTACTTCATGAAATCCCTAACTTATTGTATTATGGATTGTTGATGTTCCAAGATATCACGCCTTGTCTGTTTCCATCTATCAAATTTTTGGGGTACTTATACCTGACAATTTAACTGTGTACTTAGAGCCAGTGTCATGTTTTCATGATATCCTCAGTCAAGTCATGCTCAGTAGAATTCAGTTGGTCATGTGACTCAGGAAAACTCAATAAACTTAGTAATCCCAGAAATCATAGAGAGCTCAGTACTTCAGTAATCTCAGTAGTATTTCATCAATCAACAAAACTCAATGAACTCAGTTTGATTTAGTATAGTTCATTATGTCCTATGTTTATTCAAATGGGAGTAGAATTTAGCACTGAGTGTAACTAAGGATGAGGACCCACACTGACAGTTGAGGGTGTGATCCTTAGAAGCAATCCTTATATTCCTGAACTATATAGCCAATATAGGTTGAGACATCAACACTGACAAATTAGGGTTGATGGGGTGGATAAAAAATGTTAGATGAGGATCTCACCGTTCTCTTTTGGGGACACTATCAGATGAGGGTTACCTACAACTTGTACTTACTAGTGGCACAATATTGACACCCTTCTAATTAGGTTTACAGATTAGACCCTAGCTCAGCTATATTGCATTATTTGGGGCATATCGGTTAGATGAATACTTGCCACAGTTATAGTTTTAGAATTAGTCTCAGTAATAGAACTTAGATAGTTCTTCAAAATTTTAGGACTATCAGATACAATCAACTCAGAATTGTATGAAACTTAGTTCTACTAGAACCTAGACTTTCAGATATAGTCACTCAGTATTAGTTATATTAGTTATCAGTGACTCATTTTATCTGTAATCAGACTCAGTAGTCAGTACTATCATGAATTCAGTCAAAGTCACTTATTTATGCATATATTCTGACGTTCATATTATATAGTTAGTTAGCATTGTTCATGCATTTGAACTTTTTGCATTCAGCCTACCTTACTTGTATACTAGTATATTCAATCGTAGTAAAGCATTTGCGTTATGGTTTTTTATATCATAGGTTCAGAAGCACGAGATCCAGAGCATCAGTAGCATTCCAGTTTCAATAGTTAGAGTTAGCAGTGATTCCTCATCCTTTGAGGGCATGATCATTACTTTATTTCTTCATTACTTAGTTTATTTTTGTAATTGGAGTTAGTTGGGGACATGTCCCATCAACTCCTTATTCAAGCAGTTTAGAGGCTTTCAGACTATAGTGTTTTTAGACTAGATGTTTTCAGACATTGCTTCAGTTTTGGTATTGTTGTGCCACATTATTTAGATATGGTTTTATCAGGTTTTTATCAGTTTTTAACTTTATGGCATGTCTTAGCCTACTATTTCTGCATTTATATAGTATATTATGTAGTGTTCAGGTACAGATATTAGTCATGGGTTAATTTGTGGTCCTTCGGGGTCATGAGCATCGTGTAGCATTTTGGGTACTGATTTGGGGTTTTACAATTAATCACACACCTAGGTGCAAATCACTCCCTGAACATATGGGTTATTCCCTGACTTGTGGTTCTTGGTTTGAAATTTAGCCTTTATGCATAACTTCCATGCCACGATTAGAAACGTCTGGCTATAAAGTGTCGATAGGACTCGTGGCCCCTGACGGAATACATTATCCCTTTATTTTTTTATTTGTATAAGTTTCCTAATGACTTGTACACTATGCTAGTGACTCGTGGTCACTAGCTATGAACATAAGGAAGAAAATTGCATCTTTTTGGACTCTTGGTCTACAACTCAGAATGGTTCACCGAACGAGTTGTAGGGACTGACCGTGACACATGATTAGGTTTGCTACCACTGGGATATGGTCTTGACTAGACTACTAACCACAAGTCATCACATGACTCATGTCCTCACTATACGGCTTGTATAATGAGTAGGTCTGAGGGAAATTTATTAGTTTCAAACTAGTTTTCTAAGCTATCTGAGATATGATCTAAGAGACCTTTTGGTGTATTACAATATCTCCTTTTCTGGGAATATTCATCATCAAATAATTACTAACTAAGCTAAAAGAGGTAGGGAAAGAGTTTTAATCACAATAGTTGAGCTTTAAAATTTGAATTTATTATATATTAACCAATTTATGATTAAAATATAACTAAGTTGAATTCATGAGACATGCATGCATAGAATATTATAGTAACATATGATGGAACATGTGATGCAAGTGCTAAGTCCTCAAGACCATTTATACGTAGCCAAGCCAAGGAATTACAACAACTTCAATCATTGTTCATACAATTGAAGGCGTGTGAAGGTGTAATACATCCGACCAAAGGAGGTTACTTGCTAATTTTTGAAGAAGTGGATTGAAAAAACTACTCTTCTACACCTCATGGGCGTCTATTGGGAGGTGTTTGGTATAATTTTCACACTTAAAGTCCACACTCAAGAGGCGCCTCTTTTAGGGCCTCATTAAGGGAATTTGAGTCTTTATGCATGTAATAGTATAAATAGGTATTTTACTTCTCTTTTCATTAGAATTTTGATGACATTGAACCTACTTCTATATTGTAGTTTTATCTTTGTAGAGAGAGAGTAGAATCTGAAAATTGGTCCTTGAACACTTGAAAGTTAGGGTTTTCATTTGTCTTAGATAATTGGCAAAAAAGGTTTGCTTAGGGAAGAGTGTTTTCTTTGGGTCACCTAAGAGAGTGGTTTGAATTTACATGGTGATGTGTGTTTGAAGGTTTGATACACCTTCTAGTGGTATTCACTTGTGGAAGTAAGGGTTACTTTACTCTTTTTTCATCTTATGCAATCTTCACCTTCTACCCCTTCTTTGTGTGTTGTTTTCTTTGGTTGTGTTTGCTGGAAATAGTTTGTTGACCCCCAAATTTCGTGATTTCTTAGTTTTTAGGCTATCATTTTTTATCAAAGCCTTTTTTAGGGTTGTTCCAACATCCCTAAATCTTGGTTTTAGTGTTCTTCTATAGAAAATCTCATAAAAAAAGTCAAAAATTAAAAAATACAAAAAAAATGGTGTCTTGTGTTATCTTGTGTTAGATCCAAATTTAGTGTCTTATATCTACAAAATATTACTTTGTTTTGAAGTTTTTTTATGTTAGATTCTTGTTCTCTAACACCTAGGGAGTCTAGAGCTACTTTTAGATTGAAGTTTGGTTGAGTTTGAACTTAGATCCACCATGGCTATGGAGTTTAGAAGCTTTTTTGAGCTATACACGTTTTTGTCTTGGCGATTTAGGCTTGATTTGTGGATGATTTTTGGTTGGTTTAAGTTGTTTTGACATAAGGAAACTAGGGCTACAAAAAAAAATCAGATTTGGAGCTCATTTGCTAGGTGGTCAAACTTGGTCAACACTTGAATATTCATCTTGTTCATCCATGATCTTCATAACTTAGTGAAGAAGAGTATTCAAGGTTCTTGTTTGATCCAAAAAAGGGAAGAAAGAGTGTGAAAAAAGTTGTTTGTCCAAAAGCATATTCAAAGAATATTCCATTCTTCCAAAAAGAGGAGGGGACAAGGGGACAAACAAAGTACAAGTGCATTTATTAGGGGGGACCAATTAATTTCTCATCATTTTGAAGCTTCAAAGGGCTTCAAACTTCAACATTTTCCCTCCCAAAACTGAATTCTCTTCTTTCCTAAGGGTGTTTACCCGAAAATAATTTTTTAAAAAATCAAAATTCCAAAGGGTGACCACCAACCACGTAGTTCCACATCATCACTTGTGCTCAACCAAATTTCGACCCTAAAATTAGATTTTTTTTCTAGTTTATAGTTTTTTTTATTCTAGTTTCTTATAAGTGAATTCTATCCCTAATTAGTAAGCTATTAATTACCTACTAGCTTGGTAATTAGATTAGAGTCTGTTGTTTCGCGTCTTCAGTTTTTGTGTGCTTTCCTCATTTTCAAGTCGTAGTATTTTTGTTGGTTCAAGTTCGTGCATCACTTATTTTGAGTCATTTCAAAAGAATATCCATTCCGACTCCAAGCTTCTCACCTCTCAAGTAACTTTCCAAGTATTTTCGGTTCTCCAACACTTGTGAAGCCAAGTGTGATGTGAGATTGAGTATGAGTGAGGTGAGGCTTTTGAACTAACTCGTTTGTTCATTTTGTAGGTTATTTTGCTTACTGGTTTTGCACTTTGTAGGTACATTTTCCATGGAAGCCGAAGGTACTACTTCCAACCTTTGGGAAATGATGTTATGGGAGCTTTGATGGCCCAAATGGAGGCCTTGAGTCGAGAAATAAAGATTGGAAATGATGCTATAAGGAGTGAATTAGATGCAATGAGGGGTGAGATTTCCACTTTTAGTGGAAGGATTGATTATGTTTAAAGTAGGAGGAACTCACGACCTTCTACTCCTAATCCCTACCTTGCGTCCTCTAGCGTCCAAGCCAATAACTCTTCCATGAATATTACCCCTGAAACTCTCCACCAAATGCTTAATCCTCCAAGAACTTCACAAAAACAGCCACTAAACCTACCCCAAACCTCTCCTAACCGAACCCTACAAAGACCACTACATTCCCAAATAAAACAAGTCCAACAAGAGGAACTTGGAACCAAAACTCCACCACCAAATACAAACCAAATACCTCCTAAAAACACCACCTACCAAATTCCAAATTCCATGGACCAAAGACCTTACCATCCACCACCTCCAATACCACAAGTCCACGCTCCAAATAACAAAAGACCAAATCTACCCCCCCTAAGACCCCAGATCTAAAAACCATACCTTCACATTAAGGATTATGGTATAGGGGAGTATGAAGGTTATGAAGTTCCTCATGGTGATTATTGGTTCGATGAAGAAGAGAGAGTAAGATTTCAGCAAAGGGGACCTTATGGTAGATTCCGAGGGCAAGATTTAAGGCATGGGTATGGTGATCAACCAAGAATCTGAGAAAGTGGCATTAATTCAATCAAGCTTGGCATTCCGATATTCAAGGGATAAAGTGATCCCGAGGTGTACTTATCTTGGGAATTGTCTTCTGAAAAGTTATTCCAAGTGAATGACTTAACCGAAGAGAAGGAAAATTGTTATGCCATTTCACATTTCAAGGGTTATGCCAATACTTGGTGGGATTACACTTAAAGGTTTTGGGAATGTCTTGATTGGTGGCCAACCACCCCCTTGGGAAGTCTTGAAAAGAGTAATGAGAGAGCGATATGTCTCGAAACAATATAGGCATGATCTTCTTTCCAAACTTTACAATCTAAGGGAAGGAAGCAAGAGTGTCGTGACGTATTATGATGAATTTCAGCAACTCATCTTAAAGCTTGATCATAGGGGTGAACATGTATAACATGATGTTATTTTCTTCAAGGTTGGGTTGAACAAAGACATATCCTCCTATTTGACTCTTCACAAGTTTGAAACCGTGGTTGAAGTCTTCCAAGTGGCCATGGAGATTCAGAAAGAGAACAAAGAGAGGTCGAATTACAAGTTCAAATTCCAATAAGTTTCGAGTTTGGCTAACAACAAAGAGGTAAGTCTTTTGACTTCGGGTTGGAACAAGAACAAATCTGCTTCATCTTCTTCTTCTTCTTATGTTCTAAAAAACAAAGTGTCAAACCAACCTCCGAGGATGGAGGTGAATCCAAATACCGTCCCTCCTTCTTCTAAGGGTTTTCAATGTTTTAAGTGTCATGGTTGGGGGCATAGAGCAAGTGAATGTCCGAATCAAAGAAATGTGATTCTAAGAGAGGGAAAGATGTAATACTTAGGAGAAAAGTTGAGGGATGAATTTGAAAATGGATGTGAGGTTGAACCTCAAGATGGAGAGCCTTGTGATAGGAAACCCGAGGTCCTATGTGATGATTGTGAGGAAGAAGACACTTGGACACAAGATGAAGAGTGTCAAGTTCCTGATTATGTAGTGAGGAGGGCTATGGTGAGTAAGGCACTTGAAGATCCGAGCCAAAGAAAGAATTTGTTTCACTCTTAATGCTTGATTAAGGGCGGGATGTGTACTATGGTGATTGATAGTGGGAGTTGCACAAACGTTGCTAGTTCTACAATGGTGGACTTGTTGAAAATTCCTACCACTCCTCATGCTAATCCCTACAAACTAAAATGGCTAAATGAATGTTCTGAGTTAAAAGTGACACGACAATGCATGATCAAGTTCAAGGTAGGAAACTACCAAGATGAAGTTTGTTGTGATGTTATTCCAATGCAAGCATTCCATTTGATACTTGGTAGACCATGGCAATATGACCAATCTACCAAGCATGATGGAAGGTTGAAAAATTACTCTCTTGTGCATGGTGGAAAGAAGTTCACATTACACCCACTTTCACCTTATCAAATTAATGAGTTTCGTCATAAGTTAAGAGAGGTGAAAGAAAAGGGAAGCAAAAGACTAGAACCCAAAAAGAGGCAAAAAGAGGTAGTTTCAGTTTCCACCTCTTCCAAGGGTGAAGTTTCTGATACTAAGGATCAAAAGGGTCAAGGACCCCTGGTTATGTTGGCCAGAAGGAAGGATTTGTTCAAGGAACAAGACATGAACACTCCTATGCTCCTCCTAGCTCATGCTCTTAATACTAACTTCTCTTCTTCTTCTTCTTCTTCTTCTTCTTCTTCTACTTTTTCTTCTTATCTTCCCCCTTTTATTTCACTTGATTTGAAGGAGTTTGATGATGTATTCCCACAAGAATTACCACAAGGATTGCCCCCGATTCGGGGAATTAAGCGCCAAATGGATTTGGTGCTAGGTTCACAAATTCCAAACAAACCAGCTTATAGGAACAATCCCACGGACACTAAGGATCTTGAAAGACTAGTAGGGATCTTCTAAAGAAATGCTACATTAAATAAAGTTTGAGTCTATGTACTGTCCCAGTGTTTTTGGTGCCAAATAAAGACGGAACTTGGCGCATGTGCATCGATTGTAGAGCCATCAACAAAATTACTATAAGGTATCATCATCCTATCCCTAGTCTAGATGATATGTTGGATGAGCTCCATGGTTCTTGTGTGTTTTCTAAAGTCTATCTTTGGAGTGGCTACCACCGGATTCGTATACAACCCGGTGATGAGTGGAATACCGCATTCAAGACCAAATTCGGTCTATATGAGTTGCTGGTCATGCCCTTTGTCCTTACCAATGCTCCTAGCACCTTTATGAGGCTAATGAATCATGTCATGAAGCCTTATATTTGAAATTTCTTGGTGGTTTAGTTTGATGACGTGTTGGTATACAGTAAATCTATTAATGATTATGTGATGCATTTGAGGTGTGTGTTTGATGTGCTCCGAAAGGAGAAGTTGTATACAAACATAGAGAAGTGTTCTCTTGGTGTTGATAAAGTGGTTTTCTTGGGTTTTGTTGTGAGTTCAAGGGGTGTGGAAGTGGATGAATCCAAGATAGACTCTATACGAAGTTAGAGACCCCTAAGACTATTGGAGAAATCCAAAGTTTTCATGGGTTGGGGAACTTTAATAGGAGGTTTGTCAAGGGTTTTAGCTCAATAGAAGACCCTTTTACCGAGGTTATCCGAAAGGACCAACCCTTTAAGTGGGGTGATGAGCAAGCTAAGGATTTTGAAGCCTTGAAAGCTACGCTCATCTCGGCACCTTTGTTACAATTGCTCTATTTTGATAAGATATTTGAAGTTGAGTGTAATGCTAGTAAAGTTGGTATTGGGGCTGTTTTGATGCAAGAAGGCAATCCCATTACTTATTTTAGTAAAAATCTCAAAGGGGCAACTCTTAATTATTAGACTTATGATTTGGAGTTGTACACCCTTGTTAGAGATTTGGGCAATTGGCAACATTATATGTGGCCTAAGGAGTTTGTGATACAAATTGACCATGAATCGTTGAAGCAACTTAGGATCCAAGACAAACTGAATAGGCGTCATGCTAAGTGGATTGAGTTTATTGAGACTTTTCCTTATGTAATTCATTACAAGAAGGGGAAGGAAAATGTTGTTGCCGTTGCATTATCTAGGAAGCATGTGCTTGTTTGTACCTCATCTTTGAAGTTGATGGGATTTGAGATCTTGCATATGTTGTATCCCAAGGATCCTACCTTTGCTCCTATTATTAGGAAATGTGAAGAGTCGGGAAGGGACCGATGGCTTAAAGAGAATGGCCATTCCTCCTACTCTCAGTTTGATAGTTATTTGTTCAAAGGCAGGAGGTTGTGTGTTCCTTCTAGTTCCTGGAGGAAATTGTTTGTGAGAGAGGCACATGATAGTGGACTTATGGGGAATTTTGGGGTTGACAAGACCCTCGGTATCTTAGAGGAGCAATTCTATTGGCCCAAAATGCGCAAGGATGTTGCTAAAGTTTGTGGCCAATTTATGGATTGTCGAAGTGCAAAATATTGCCTCCTACCTCAAGGATTGTACACCCCACTTCCCACTCCCCTTATACCTTGGTTATATATATCCATGGACTTTCTTTTGGGGCTACCAAGGACTAGGAAGGGTCGAGATAGTATTTTTGTTGTTGTTGATAGATTCTCGAAAATGGCTCATTTCATTCCATTTAATTTTTGAAAATATTGTAAAGCTTCGCGGGATCCCAAAGACTATTTTCAGTGATAAGGACTCAAAGTTCCTAGGTCTCTTTTGGAAGTGTATGTGGGGTAGGCTTGGAACGAAGTTACTTTTCTCCACGTCTTGCCACCCACAAACCGATGGCCAAACGGAGGTAGTAAATAGAACCTTAGGATGTATGTTACGTTGTATGGTTAAAGGTAAAATGACTTCATGGAAAGATCACCTACCCTTGGTGGAATTTACATACAATCGGATAATACATTCAAGTACGGGAATGACTCCCTTTGAGTGTGTTTATGGCATGAATCCCCAATGATCTTACGATAAGTTTAGATGGATGCAAAAGAACTGAGGAATTGAAGAAAATGCAGGAGGAGGTGCGTATCAAGCTTGAAAAGAAAAACCAAGAGGTTGCAGAAAGGGTGAACAAAGGTAGAAGAAAGCTTGTGCTTGAACCCAGAGATTGGGTATGGGTACACATAAGGAAGGACCGATTCCTAAATCAGAGTAAATCTAAGCTTATGCCTCGGGGATATGGACCCTTCCAAGTTCTTAAAAAGATCAATGACAATGCTTACCAAATAGATCTACCTTCGGATTATCAAGTACATTCCACTTTCAATATTTGTGATCTTTCACCCGTGGACATTCTTGATGTTGATCAAGCCGCAAGTTTGAGGACAAACTCTTTTCAAGATAGAGAGGATGATGCAATTGCTAAGTCCTCAAGAACCTTTAAACGTAGCCAAGCTAAGGAATTGTAACAACTTCAATCATTGTTCATACAATTGAAGGCGTGTGAAGGTGTAATGCATCCGACCAAAGGAGGTTACTTGCTTATTTTTGAAGAAGTGCATTGAAATAAATACTCTTATACACCTTATGGGCATCTATTGGGATTGGTTTGGTGGAATTTTCACACTTAAAGTCCATACTCAAGAGGCACCTCTTTCAGGGCCTCATTAAGTGCATTAGAATCCTTATTCATGTAATAGTATAAATAGGCATTTTACTTCTCTTTTCATTAGACATTTGATGACATTGAACCTACTTCTATATTTTAGTTTTAGCTTTGTAGAGAGAGAGTAAAATTTGAAAATTGGTCCTTGAACTCTTGAAAGTTAGGGTTTTCATTTGTCTTGGATAATTGGCAAGAAAGTTGTGCTTGGGGAAGAGTGTTTCCTTTGGGTCAACTAAGAGAGTGGTTTGAATTTACATGGTGATGTGTGTTTTAAGGTTTGATACACCTTCTAGTGTTGTTCACTTGTGGAAGTAAGGGTCACTTTACTATCTTTTCATCTTATGCAATCTTCACCTTCTCCCCCTTTCTTTGTGTGTTGTTTTCTTTAGTTGTGTTTGCTGGAAATTGTTTGTTGAACCCCAAATTTCGTTATTTCTTAGTGTTTAGGCTATCAACATGGTATTGATAGTTATTCTAAAGAGGGAACTATACCTTAAGATGGAAGTGAACTTGATGAAAAAGGGTGAGGGTACTTGGTCATCATATCCACTTCTGCTTCCCAAGTGCTCCCTTAACTAGGTAATTTCTCTAAAGGACTTTAACCGAAGTGACTTCCTTATTTCTCAACTTCCATACATAAAAATAAAGAATCTCAACAAGGACCTTTACATAAGAGATACTATTTTGCCTGCCCACACTCTCTAGTGGCACAACTAAAGTTCGAAAATGCACTTCTTTAACAAGAACACATGAAATATTGGTGTAGTGATGCTTAGTCTATGATTAACTCTAACTCATAGGCCATATTTCCAATATACCTCAAAATCTTTTAAGGAGTAACATATTAGGGACAGTTTTATTTTCTTGACAATTGTTATCACCCTTTTTATGGGTGAAAATTTCAATTAATCCTAATCTTCAACTGTGAACTCAAACTCTCCTATCTTCATATCTGTTTATGATTTCGAACGACTCTAAGTTATTTTTAGCCTTTCTCTAATTAGTTGAAATTTTTCCATAGCCCCATGAATAAATTAGGTCATATCAAAGTAGCTTCTCTAACCTTATATAATCGAATAGGATATCTAAACCTCCTGTCATAAAGATCAAAGTGACTCATCTTAATGCTAAGGTGAAAACTATTATTATAAGCAAACCAAATAAGAGGCAAGTGATCATCCCAATTACCTTTAAAGTAGATTAATCAAGATCTCAATATATTCCCTAAGTATGGATGAACTTGGGTACCAATACCCTTCTATAAAGATCTCCAAAACTATAAATAAAATTGAGTGCCCATATCAAAAATTGTAGTTGAGGGAACTTTATGCAACTTGATTAACTCTCTAATTATGTAATACCCCAAACTTTCTTTAAGTCAAATCTAGTATCTAGAAGAGTTAGTGATTACTTCCTAAATGATTAATGTTTAAATAAGATAGAATTTCCCTATTTTTGAGTTTTTATCATGTGGGAAATTGAACTAGCTTTCCAACAATACCAATTTTGTCTGAATCCGGTATCAGAGTAAAAAGTTATGGACGTTTTACTGAGAACTATTGGAACTGTCCAGAAGTGACAGTCAGGCCAACGAACCATCGAGCTAGCAATGAACCATCACCCAAACCATCACGGCTAAGGCAGTAAACCAATCTTTTGGCTAAGTGCGATGGTCAAGACCGATGGACCGTCGAGCTAGCGATAGACCGTTGCCCAAACCATTACAGATGAGGTAGAAAGTTTAGATTTTGTCCAAGTGTGACTGTCAAGACTAATAACCATCGAGCCAGTGATGGAATGTCTCCCAAACCATCAACATTTCCAATTAGTGATTTTAAGCTATTTTTAAAGGGTATTTGGGTCTTTTTCCACCCGTTTTGACACCTAATTATACCAGACCAGAGCTCATAACATTATTATTCATCCATAACACCAAATTAGGGTTTCTCTCAAAGATCAATCCCCAAGAACAAGAAACCCTAGGTGTTTAATTCCAAGTCAAGAATTCAAGCTTTCTTCCACCATTCTTCAAGAAATCATCCACCCAGGTATGTCAAGTGTTGATTCATAGGTTCCTTTCACCCATGAAGCTCAATAAACCTTATTTGAAATATAAACTTTGGATTTCATGGTTTGAATTGAATTATATCCATGTTTATGTTGTTGTTTGAATTCCAAGTTGGTCTTTAATGACTATCATCAAAATATGTTAACATGTGGTTGAAGTTCTTGCATTGGAAGTGTAAAATGTTTCCATAATGTATTTTTTCAATATTCATTCCTAAGCCTAAAGATATCCATGAAAGGTGTTTGATAAAATGCCTAAGAGAATAGGAATTATGCCTTATGACTCATTTTTGACCAAAAATGATTAATCTATGTTTCTCCCTATGTTCGATATGACTCCCACATTATTGTTATGCTTTGTAATGGATTGACGTAATGCTCATGAGATTAGGATTATGAAATTATGATATGTTTACAGGCATTCCTATTCATGTGTAAGCTTATAGCATGCAAATACTTCATGAAAATCCCTAATGATTGTACTATGAATTGTTGTCTATCGTCATGTGTCAACAAGTGTCATGCCTTGTTAGTTTCATGTTATCAAGTCCTGGGGGTACTTGTACCCAACAATTTAGTTGTGTTCCTAGAGCCAGTGTCATATTTTCCAGATACTCTCAGTCAAGCCATGATTCATAGAACTAAGTCACTCATGTGACTCAGGAAAACTCAGTAATCTCAAAAATTTTGTAATCTCAGTAGTATTCCATCAGCCAACGGGACTCAATGAACGTAGTTTAGTTCAGTTCAGTTAATCATGTTCAGTGTCTATTTAGATAGAAGTAGGATTCAGCACCGAGTGATCCCAAGGATGGGAATTCACCTGTTATTATAGGGTGTGATTCTTAGAAGCAATCTTTCTGCTACAAAACTATGTTGCCAGCATAGGTTGAGACATCAAACCTGCTATTTGAGGGTAGATGAGGTGGATTAACCTATTATATGAGGGGTCCCACTGTTCTCCTTAGAGTACTTATTAGATGAGGGATTACTCGTAGCTTATCCTTACCAGTGGTGCGGTATTGATACCCTTCCAATTGGGGTTATAGATTAGACCCCAACTCAATTATATTATCTTATTTTGGTTATGTTGGTTAGATAACTACTTCCCACAGTTACAGTCTCAATAATAGAACTCAGATAGCTCTACAGAATTTAAGAATATCTGATATAGTCACCCAGCTTAGTACGGAACTCAGTTATTTCCATCAGAAGAAGGACTGTCAAATACAATCAATTAGATAACATTATATTAGTTATACAAAAACTTATGTTATCAGTATCCAATTTCGGTGATGTCATGATCTCAGTTACAGTTCATATATTCATACATGTGTTCTCACTTTCATGTTATTCGGTCAGTTAGTATTTCTCATGCATATAAATCCCTTGCATTAAGCCTACCTCACTTGCATACAAGTAAATTCAATCATACTAATGCATTTTCACTATGGTGTTTTTATATGATAGGTTCAGAAGTACGAGCTCCAGAGCATCCTTAGTAGATCAGATGTTCAGTAGTCAGACTAGCAGTGACTATTTTATTACTTTATTATTTTAGTAGTCTAGAATTAGTTGGGGACATGTCCAATCAACTACACAGTTTTAGATAGTTTAGAGGCTTCCAGACTATAGCATGTTCAGATAGTTATTCCAATTTTGTTTAGGTGTTGATATACCGTATTTCCAGAGGTTATGTTTTATCAGATATTTGAACCTTATGGCCTTTTAGCCTTTTTTTCCCATATTTATACAGCATATTTGCAGTGCCCAGTTATAGATATTAGTCATGGGTTATCTTGTGGTCTTTCAGGGCCATGAGCACTATGTAGCATTCCGGGTACTAGATTTAGGGTATTGCAAATTAAAAGTCAAACATAAGCCTCAGCTGAATCAATAGTATTAACGTGCAAGAAATATGTTGACTTAGTCAGGTTGTCTATAACCCACATTAAATCATGTTATCGATGTGTATGAGGTAAACCTATAATGCTAAAACAACATACCTAGTATATTTCTACAAAGTGGGATATGGAGAGGGTGGAGTGTGCATAGTCCATTCCACTACATCAAAATAAATCAGTGAGGTTATTAAAGATAGAACCTAGTCTCAAGACACAAGTATAACAAAAAATAATGAGAAAATAAGATGGAATAACACACTAATAGTTCATAACAAAAACAAGACACTCAAAGAGTAGTATAATAAATTATCTATCTGAAATTATAAACATCACCAAAACAACACAAATAAGAAATATAGGATAGGCACATAGCACTAGGATTACTAATATGGTTACAAATAAAATCTCTTCCTACTATCAAGGATGAACTGTCATCTGCTAACCCTCCATCCTAATCAGCTTTCTCAATATATTTCTATCTAGGGTCATGTCCTTGGTAATTTATTAATAATCCATGTGATTTATAATTATCACTCTCTAATATTTTCTTGGACTACCGATACCCTATATAAAACCATCTATAGCTAATCTCTCACACCTCATAACTGAGTATCCACACACCTTCTTATCACTTGCCCAAACCATCTCACCCTCACCTTTCATATCTTGTCCTTAACTAATTCCACTCTCACCTTCTCCCAAATAATTTCCTTTATAACATTATCACTTATAGTAAGTCCACATATCAATAAAAATATTCTCATCTCTGCCACCTTCAAATTTTAGATGTGGGATCTCTTAATTGCTAACACTCTGCTCCATAAAATAATGGTTGGTCGAATTGTCACTCTGTTGAACTTACCTTTAAGTTAAGGAGGCACCTTCCTATCATAAAAAATTCCAAATTCGAGCCTATATTTCATTAATCTTGCACCAATATAGTGTATGGAATCCTCAATAATCTCTCTATTCTCCTAGGTCATACACCCATGACACTTAAAACTATCCCTTTTTCCAAATAGCCTAGGAATCCAACTTCTCTACCACTTCATCCTAAGGCTTTACATTATTGAACTTTCACTCCAATTATTCCTTATTGGTCCTATTTAACCTAAACCCTTTAGACACTAAAGGTTGACCCAAACTTTTAACTTATCATTAACTGTTTCCCTAGTCTCGTTAATTAGAAATACATCATCTATAAATAACATACACCAATTCATTTTTCCTTAAATATGCAACATTAATACCTATGAAAACAAGGCAAATAAAAATACACTAAGAGTCAATCCCAGGTGCAACCCGATCAAAACAAAAAAATTCTTTGAATCTCGTTCCACCATTCTCATAGAAGTCTTTTCTCTATCATACATGTCCTTATTCGACATCATATATAATGACCCTCTAGGTTGTTTCCTCAATTTTTGCACATTTTCATCATTCAAGACTTTTCACAATGAATTAAGGTCATCACGAGGTTGTATATAATCCAATGTTCAATGATATCACTTTCTTACTGAATAAATTGCTTGAATTAGTTGAAATTGTAGATCTTCTTCATTCATGACTAAAAAAAATTTTCAGTCGGTTATTAGATAGTTCATATGGATTTTAGTCTCATTTTCCAATTTTAGAGTTATCGTTATTAAGGAATTAGTCTTGAACAAAAAATCCTAGTAAATGACCTTATATGTGAATTTGAATAGCACCATTAGCTCTAAAATGTTGATTTTAGGCTAGAAAGACATGTGGTTTAGGTACCATGGATTTTAGATTTGTTGTGGGCTATTGAATAGATTGTATAAAAAGTGGAACTATAGGTGTGTGACCAACATTTAGTCAAAATAATCTCATATTAATTTTTTTATGGTTCTATTGAGTCTGAAATGTTAAATTTAGTATGTTATAATAGTTTGTTTATGCACAAAGGGATCTGAATGAATCTCGAGCACCCGACATAGTCCATTTAGACTTAGAGAAATTAAGTATCTGCATCATATGTGTAGCCACTTAAGTGGTAGCTATTTTTAGCGACATGGATTAACTTTAGTGTCCTTGGTTGTAAGGTAAAAAACCACTTAAGAGATCCTATTCTACTTTAGCGGACATTGGTTTAGCAGCCAAGGTGTTATTTTAGTAATCCCCACATCTCTTTTCCCAACCACTTTAGCGGACTAGTGTTCGTAAGCAAACAAGTGACTGATTTAGCAACACCCAGGGGTTGTTATATCCCCATTGTTCACCCGGTATTCCCTCATTTTATTAACCCTTTTTCCAATTTTTTAAGATCATGAAACATGAGAAAGTGTGTGGAATCATCCATTGAATATAAGGTAAGTTAGCTTAAAACTTCTTTGGTCATTTCCTATTATTTTCCCAACAAATTTTGTCCTATTTCTTTTTCAATTCTTCAAAAATAAGCCGTTAAGTCCTTTGACTTTATAGGTTGATTTTGGCCCCGATTGGTGTTCCATTTGTGCTCAACTTTTAAGAACACATTCCTTGTCCTTCAAGGGACCTCATAACAAATTCAATTTTCAATTTCATTTATGGGCCTTGCAGTCCCGTTCTTATCCTAAATTCCAACTTGACCTTTTATATAGCAATATGGGTCTCATTTTACTCTTATTAATGTGTAGAGTATCATTTTGATAGCATGGTGATATTTTTTGATCGTAGAGAAAAGATGAGAGAATTATGGATAATTTGAGGATTTGTTATTCAGCATTATGGTAAGATTTGGTCTACTTTTATTTATAAGATAGTTTATATTATAGATTGTATGCTTGGTAAGGACAATAGGATATGTTTTCTGACTAGCATATCAGGATTTAGTCTATTTAGGGAATTTAGGGTAGCAATGTGACTCGGCCATTAAGATGAAATACTTGTTATGGCTATATAATATTATCAATATTGACTACAATCATGTTTATCATAGTTGATTCTAAGGACCCTTTAGTATAAGTTTACTATTGACTTCGTGAATTAGATCATAGTTCCCTAGATTATAGTATTACCTTTATATATTTTTGGGATTGAGGTCATGATTATCATACCTGTGGAAATCCATGTAAGCATCTTACACTAGAAAGGGAGTGATTTTAATGTATGAACATTTAGATACATGAGCATTTATTATACATAAACATATCTACGATACTGGCTAAAGTAGATTGATGATGATGATAATAAATTCTGGATTGAGACATCCTACTCTATATGGATATTCATGAATCCCCTAGGGGCACTTTCATCCTTGAGCCATCTTGCCAGAGAAAAGAGATCACTATAGGTCCTGACTTTTTGTGCTATTGATCTGACAGATAAGAATACACTTGGTACGTTATGTCACTTGGATTAGATATGGTATTATGGACTTACTTTGAATCCATTCATTCATATGCATTGTGTAAAACCTCAAAAATCCAAGCCAATATTAGAATCATACTTCAAATTAACGCAAAATTAGACCTCATGTTTTGGTATTTTTATAAGTGACTTATAAATATATTAAGGCCCTAAATATCTCATATTTTATAGACAAGTCAAAACATCCCTTAGCGATTAAATTCTTGTGAAGAATATAATAATAGTCATTTTCAAATGATCATAACTTTTGTGTTACCAAGAATTTTAATCTCAAGACCTACCAACATATATAACTTAATTAGCTTTCCAACATCATCAGTTTTTCCTTAAGCCAATAATGGGGTGAAAAGTTATGGCCAAATTACTGAAGCACTATTATCAAATCCATGCCTGATTACATTATATTAGTTAAGATTTTAAGCATATGATCAAGGTAATGAGATTTATCAGTTTCAAGGACACTATTTATCAGGATTTTGCGGATTTTTATCCGTATTAGTTGACATACCATGTTTTTCCATGAAATTTAGTGTTTTCAAAGACTTAGAATTATGAACCCTTGATATAATGGTAAATTCATGATTTTGTCTCGTGCTATGAAATTTCCCTTTACCCTATTATTACTAGCTTTTAATATTATCATGTTCAATTGCATTAGTCAGAGCTGGTGGGTTATGAACACCAAATACCTATGATTTCATGCATATACCAGTTGACATATTTTGAGTACTTCAAATAATTCATATGTTGCGATTTCAAGAATATTGCTATATTGAACATATATATCAGTTTTCAGTGTTGTATAGTTGGGAATGGTACTTAGCACCGTGTGAACGCAGGGATAAAGTCTCACCCACCAGTTAAGACTGACACCTTTAGTATAAGTCCCTAAGTTATAGAACTATAGCTTTATCATAGGTTATAAGGGGTCACCTTCCAGTTATGATTGACACCCTAGTCCTTCAAGACATCAATTTAGTAGATCCACACTAGCCAATGTTGGTGCCTTTGGAAAGGTACTAGCACTATTCCAATTAAGGTTACACGTTTGACCCTGATTTCCTCAGATTAGGGTATGTTTGTTATTGTTAGCTCCCATAGTCGTTAGTTCATGTTTTAGTTTTTGTTTCAGTTCAGATTATGGATGACCTTTTATTCAATTAGTCAGTTTTCATTCTGCACATATTTATACTTGGTCAATGAATCAGTTCACATCCGACAGTTTTACAACCATTTCATAAATTACCCTCAGTTTAGTTTTACTTTTTTTTATAATATGAATTTTCAAACTATCATTTCTTTTACGTAAATACATGTTTTAAATGCATATTTTAGAAAATGGTTATGTCCTTAGTTTCAAGGCATGTTTTAATTATTTTCATGACTAATTCATATCTCACATACTTAGTACATTGCAAAGTAGTGATCACATACCTCTTCTACCAACATTTCGCATGTGGTGTAGATTCGGGTGCTTACAATTGGGATTGTAGTCAGGCAGATCATAGCATTCAGCAAGCAGGTGATTAGTTCCCTTATTTTGAGGACTCAAGTCGGTTGTAGTTCTTGCATTGTAACTCCCCAAGATCCCATCCCAAGACGTCATATGGTGCTTACGGACACATGCGGCCTCAAGCTAACCCTCTGAGCTTATCATTACTTCTATAACTCACTATGACAATAATCAAGATGTAATAAGGAAGAATAGTCATGTCATGAACATACTGGAATACTAAAAAATATACTATCATGTACAATCAAAATACTGAAGTTCTATACATACTGGTACTCTAGTCTGACAAAGCCTCTACTATATAAGACTCAGGAGCCATTGGGACAGATCTCCAACTGACTCATACTGAACTTGAAATAAACAACCATCTACTAGCAAGATAAAAATCAGGGACATAGGTCCTCCAACAATGAGGACTCACCAAATGTACGAATGTAGATGGAGATACTCGAAGATCACTGTCGCTGCTGAGACTGAGCACCTGAACCTATATCACGAGAAAATATAGAACACAGAAGAGTATGGGAATCAGTACTTGGGAATGTACTGATTATGTGGGGGTGGATGCAACATTTTCAATAATATCATAAATGTATAAGAAAATTATGCATGCTGACAATAATGCCTCCCTTCGCTTGAATTATCTGAAACATTATTCCCATAAGTCATTAGTAATTACATATGCTTCGTAAATCTCATAAATCATTTAACTCAACTCAAACTCTTTGACTCATGACTTAGAGTGACTCGGTAACTTAAGGTACTTAGATCATTATGGACGTTGGAGTTTCTTATAACCGACATAACTACACCATGTGAGCAGCATGGAGTCTAATGTTTTGTCCTCCTAAGGAGAAAACCCCACATTGACGGGGGTGTCATACTCTTGCCAAGGAGTACAACCTCAATTTCTCAATCAAAATTCCATACTCGTCCTCTAGCCCACAATCATCAACATCAATCCAACGGTGGAACATAGTTTTGTGGAAATACTACATTTCCCACTCGGTGCTAAATACTCCTCCCAGACTCAGCTCAGAACGCATTAGGAAATCCACCTTAACCAATATCAACTCATGGGTCTATTATAGAGACCAAAACATAAATATATATATCTCATCGGTGAATCATAAACATCTTGTGGATTCCTAACTCGACTCAACTCAACACAATATTTCTCAACATCAAGTACATTTGCTAATCAAATCATTTCAAATATCAAAAGCTTCAAGGAAACATCATAGGACTCATTCTTGACTCTCAAGTTTGAATATCACTATGTAGTCAATAATCAACTTCTCATGGAAAGCTTAAATCATGACACTTATCTCAAATCATTCGAAAATCATCAATTCATAATAAGAATACTCAACTCATGGTGTAAATCCTTAATTCAATAAATACGATGGTAAATATACCATAATATCAAACTTAACTAACTCAAACCTCATAAGTCATTAATAGAGAAATTTGGGTGCAATCCCACTTTGCAAATTCATGTAAATCAATTATAGCAATTAAATCTTTAGGCACAAGAACGAAAGGAGTGTTCTTATTCAAACCCTACAAACCTTGATTATGGATTGGAATGAAGAAACTTGTCATAGACTCCTTTTCCATTTCTTGAGTTAGGGTTCTTGATTCTTTTGAATTGGGTACCTTGAATCTTGAACCAATTTGTGAAATTTATGGTTGGATTCTTGAAGTTCTTAGAAGATTTGGATTGGATTTTGAGAGAGAAACCCTAGTATTCTTGATGAAATGGAAGAAGAATAAAGTTTTATTCTTTACTTGGATATGTATAGAGGGTAAAAATAGGTGAAAAAGACCAAAATACACTTTTAAAATGCCCCTTAAGTGCTGAAAAAAGATGACTGACGACATCCGTGACAAGCCGTCAGACCCGTGATAGGCCGTCACAAAATATTGTCACAAAAGTGTCGAAATTTTGATTTTCTGCCTAAGGCTGACGACGTCATCAGAAATGTCGATAGAAAGTGAGGACGTCCTCAGAAATGGCGTAAAAAATATGACAGCTCATCAAAAACGTTGTCAGCCTTTTCCAAATTGATATGCTGGAGTAAAATGGCTACGACTCTTTTGAAGTTGACTATACCAATATCCTTCCCCAGAATTCAATCTGTAAGGAATGTTTTGATTTACCCAATTGTTAGGACTTCTTTAAGGCATTAATGCACACTATCCTTGATTAGAAAATAACCCAAAATATTATAATTTATTTCTCATAAGCTTGATTCATGGTTGCACTATTGGTTAGAGTCTCAGGGTATTACAATATCTTTCCCTTGGAAACATTCATCCTCGAATATGGCTAGATAGGCCAAGAACAAGAGAAAATGAGGACGTATAGCTGGAACGACTCACTAAAAGGGTTTACTTCACTCTAAACTTTTGAGTACTTCAAAAAATGCATGAATCATAAAGAGAATAACCATATAGCTGAATACACTGGATTAGAAGGAAACTGGATTAATGAAGAATAGTATCTTTAGCTTGATTTGAACTCGCAGAGAAGAGATGAGGGTATCTGGTTCACATATCTACCTCTACTTCCCAAGTAGCACCCTCGATTGATTGATTTCGCCTCAGAACTTTGACCAAGGGAACTTCTGTATTTCTTAGTCTACGAACTTAATAATCTATGATTTCAATCGGAACTTCATCATATGAAAGGCTATCCTGAAGATGTAAACTTTCTAATGGATCAACAACAACAGAATCTCCAATGTGCTTCTTGATCATAGAAGCGTGAACCACAAGATGGATAGCTGACAACTCGGCAGGCAATTCAATTTCGTAAGTTGCTTTCCCCACATGATTCAAAACTCTATAAGGGCCAACGTATCAGGGACTAAGCTTCTCTTTCTTACCAAATCTTTTTACCCCTTTCATGGGTGAAATTTTCAAGTACACCAAATCGTTAACCTCAAACTCAAGAGCTCTTTTTCTCACATCTGCATATGACTTCTGACGACTCTGGGCTATCTTTAACCTTTCTCGAATTAGCTTAACTTTCTCCATAGCCTCAAATACAGCATCAGGTCAACTTACAGTGGCTTCACCCACTTCAAACAAACCTATGGGTAATATACATCGCCTTCCGTATAAAGCCTCAAATGGAGCCATTCCAATGCTAGTATGAAAACTGTTGTTGTAAACGAATTCAATTAATGTCAAATGTTCATCCCAACTTCCTTTGACATCAAGAACACAGGTTGTTAACATATTCTCCAAGGTCTGTATGGTCCTCTTAGCCTGACCATCGATCTGCAGATGAAAAGTGGAGCTAAGATGAACTTAGGTACCGATACCCTTCTGAAAAGCCCTCCAAAAATGAGAAACAAATTGAGTTCCCCTGTAGGAGATAATAGACAAAGGAACTCCATGCAACCTGACTAACTCTCGAAGGTACAACTTAGCATAGTCCTCAGTGGTAAAAAATATATGCACTAGCAAAAAATGCGTGGACTTAGTCAACCTGTCTACAACAAACCAAATCAAATCATTAAGCATCGAGAAAGAGGTAAACCAGTCACAAAATCCATATTTACTTCCTCCTACTTCTAAGTAGGAATATTAAATTCTTACATCATTCCACCGGGTCTTTGGTGTTCTATCTTAACCTATTGGCAAGTTGTACACTTCTCTACGAATTTTGCTATATCCTTTTTCGTACCATTCCACCAATAGATTTCTCGCAAATTGCTGTACATCCTTGTAGCATCGGGATGAATAGAATATCGCATGCCATGCGCATCAGCCATAATTCTCTACCATAAATCTTTAACATTAGGCACACATAATATATTCTAAAATCTAAATACACCATCTTCCCCTTGGGAGAAAACCTCCACCATTTGGTCTTTAACTGACTCTTTCAGTCTTACCAGTCTAGGATTCATATCTTGCTTCTCCTTTACTTTCGAAACTAGAGAAGACTCAGAACTACTCTGGACCCAAACATTACCTTTAGCTGAATTAAGAAATCTAACTCCCAACCTATCCAGACGATGCACCTCATGAGCTAACTCTTTTCTATTTTCCTCGACCTGTGCTACACTACCCATGGATGACCTGCTAAGGGAATCTACCACTATATTGGCCTTGCCCAGGTGATAAAACACATTTATATCATAGTCCTTTAATAATTCTAACCATCGCCTGTATCAAAGATTCAACTCTCTCTGAGTAAACACATACTATAAACTCTTGTGATCTAGAAAGACATCAACATGAACACCGTACAAATAGTTTCTCAAGATTTTCAAGGCAAAACCCACTGCAGCTAACTTGAGGTTATGGGTCAGGTAGTTCTTCTCATGCGGTTTCAACTGTCTAGAGGAATAGGAAATAACCTTACCTTTCTGCATCAACACACAACCCAACCCAACTCTAAAAGCATCACAGTACACCATAAAATCATCCACACCATTTGGAAGGGTCAACACAATGGTCGAAGTGAGTCGAGTCTTCCACTCCTAAAAATTCTTCTTGCAAGAATCAGACCATAGGAATTTAACTTTCTTCTGGGTCAACCGAGTCAAAGAAGACGCAATAAAATAGAAGCTCTCAACAAAAAGATGGTAGTATCCAGCTAGACCCAAGAAACTCTTAATATCAAATGGGGAAATAAGTCTAGGCCAATTTTTCATAGCTTCTATCTTTTGAGGATCAACTCAAATTCCTTCAGAAGAAATAATATGACCCAAAAAATCAACTGAACTTAGCCAAAATTCGCACTTGCTAAATTTGGCAAATAGTTTATGATCTCTAAGGGTTTTCAAGACTATTCAGAGATGCTATGCATGGTCGTTCTCACTTTGGGAGTATACAAGAATATTCTCTATGAATACAATAACAAACATATCCAGGTACTATCTAAACACCCATTTCATGAGGTCCATAAAAGCTGCTGGGGCATTTGTTAGCCGAAAGGACATAACTAAGAACTCAAAATGACCATGTCGGGTGCGAAAAGTTGTCTTTGGAATATCACGCTCCCTAACTTTAAGCAGGTGATAACTGGATCTCAAGTCTATTTTCGAGAAGTAACTAGAACCTTGTAGCTGATCGAAAAGGTCATCAATTCTAGGAAGAGGGTACTTGTTCTTGACTGTGACCTTGCTAAGCTGATGATAGTCAATGCACATCCGCAATGGAACATCTTTTTTTTGCACAAACAGAACGGGTGCACCCCAAGGAGATACGCTAGGCCTTACGAAACCCTTATCTAGAAGATCTTTGAGTTGCTCTTTCAACTCCTTATGTTTTGCGGGGGCCATACGATATAGAGGAATAGAAATAGGTTGTGTGTCGGGGAGAAGATCAATCCCAAATTCTATTAATCTATTGGGAGGAACCCCTGGAAGATCTTATGGAAAAATATCGCAAAACTCATTAATAATGTTGATTGACTGAATGGTCAAATTCTAAAACTTAGAATCTTTAACTTGAACCAAATGATAGATGCAACCCTTGGATATCAATTTCCTAGCTTTAAGATAGGATATGAAATGACTCCGGGGAGAAACAGAATTTTCGAACCACTCAAAGGCTAGCTTATTAGGAAATTGAAACTTGACTACATGACTACGACAGTCTGTAGATGCATAACAAGAGTAAAGCCAATCCATACCCAGAATAATGTCAAAATTAACCATGTCTATCTCAATCAAATCTAAAAATATTACTCGTTGAAGGACAGTGATAGGACACTTCTTATATACTTGCTTAGTAATAATAGGTTCACCTACTAGAGTAGAAACTACAAAAGGCTCAGTAATTTTTTCAACATTGATCTCAAAATTCACAGCCACTAATGGAGTCATATAAGAAAGACTTGACCCAGGGTCCATCAACACATACCCATCTGGTGAATCCTCCTGCTCTTGGTGGGGTAGTATAGCATAAAAGTGATTTAGGCACTGACCACCGGTAGTACTAGAATAGGCACCCTGAGGAAGAGTAGGACGAACCAAAGGGGCTAGAGCACTAATAGCCTTACTTTGGGGACGAACATCACGCTCCCTTGTCTAGCATATGGGATATCCCTAAATTTGTAGCCCAACTTACCGCAACCAAAGCAACCCCTCTGACCGACTAAGCACTCAACAGGATAGTCCCTACTATACTTCGGACATGGGAGAGGATGAGGTCTATTACTCACACTATCCTGAGACCTGGACACAGTAATTCTATTACCCTGCTCCTGCCTGACTCTAGATATGGAAGCACTAGCTAATGACGATCCAAGCATAAAAGAGCAGCTCTAAAACTGAGGGCGGATGCCTCCAAAAAATCTACTTTGACTATACCCCTACTGCTCTGATTTGACTCTCTTATTCCCTCTCACTTCTCTCTCTCTTTCACCTTATCTGCTTCAATCTGTTAAGCATGTATCATTAATCTAGAAAGATCCATGTCCCTATTGAGCATAGTAGACCTAAAATTTTTCACAATATAACTCGATACGCCAGTCAAAAACTTACTCATACTAGTCCTGGAATCAGCCATCATACCGGGAGCATACTTAGACAACTGATTAAATTTAAGACAATATTCCTTAATTGTCATGGAGCCTTGTCTCAAGTTCATAATTTCTTCTAGGTTTACTTTCCTCATCTCTAGGGTAAAGAATCGTTCTAAGAATGCATCCTGGAACAACTGCCAAGTCATGGGAGTAGCATCCTCCCCTTTACTCTTCCTCCACAACTTCACCCAATCATAAGTAACATCTTTCAAGAGATAGGAAGCTAGCACTAAACTTTCTTCCTCTATTATGTTCATAATTTAGGAGATCTTTTTCACCTCATCAAGATACATATTAGGGTCCTCACCTTCCCTTGACCCATAAAACTCTGGTGAATTCATTCGTATAAAATCCCAAACTCGAGCTGCTATAGAATTACCTTTTTGTAGAGATGGAACAATGGCCTTAACATTGGCCTAAGCATTGGCGGTAACTGCCTGGGCTAGCTCTTGAAAAGCTGCACAAAATTCGACATGAGTCACCATCTCATTTAAAGGATCAATGGGTTGAGGTCGCTCATTGTTTCTGCGATACAGTCATAAGCACGAAAGACATCTGAAAGAAAGAAATGACTTTTCCTAAAACATCCTGTAGCCTCTTGCTTATATATATGGTGCGCTACACACCGATGATCAAGACTCTACGTAACGCGGCTTTCCAGACTCCCGAGGAATCTTTAAACCTTAGGAGCTCTGACATCAAGCTTGTAACACCCCAAGATCCCATCCCAAGATGTCACACGATGCTTAAGGCCACACGCGGCCTTAAGCTAACCCTCTAAGCCTGTCATTACTTCTATAACTCACTATGACAATATTCAAGATGTAATAAGGAAGAATAGTCATGTCATGAACATACTAGAATACAAAAAATACTATCATGCACAGTCAAAATACTAAAGTTTTGTACATACTGGTACTCTAGTCTGACAAAGCCTCTACTACATAAGACTCAGGAGCCATTGGGACAGATCTCGAATTGATTAGTACTAAACTGGAAATAAATAACCATCTACTATCAAGAAAAAAATCAGGGACATAGGTCCTCGAATCATGAGGACTCACCAACTGTACGAATGTAGATGGAGGTACTAGAGATTACTGTCGGTACTAAGACTGAGCACATGAATCTATATCACGAGAAAATATAGAACACAGAAGAGTATGGGAATTAGTACTTGGAAATGTACTGAGTATGTGGGGGTGGATGCAACATTTTTAATAATATCATAAATGTATAAAAAAATCATACATGCTGACAATAATACCTCCCTTTGCTTGAATTATCTAAAACATTATTCCCATAAGTCTTCAGTAATAACATATGCTTCATAAATCTCATAAATTATTTAACTCAGCTCAAACTCTTTGACTCATGACCTCGAGTGAATCGGTAACTTAAGGTACTTAGATCATTATGGACGTAGGAGTTTGTTATAACTGACATAACTACACCATTTGAGCCACATGGAGTCCAATGTTTTGCCCTCTCAAGGAGAGAACCCCATATTAGCAGGCCTGTCGTACTCTTGCCAAGGATTACAACCTTAATTTCTCAATCATAATCCCATACTCGGCCTCTGGCCCATAATCATCAATATCAATCCAACGGTGGCATGTAGTTTTAGAAAATACCACATTTCCTGCTCGGTGCTAAATACTCCTCCCAGATTCAGCTCAGAACGCATTAGGAAATCCACCTTAATCAATATCAACTCATGGGTCTATTATAAACACCAAAACATAAATATATATATGTCATATATGAACCATAAATATTTTGTGGATTTCTAACTCGACTCAACTCAACACAATCTTTTTCAACATCAAGTACATTTGTTTATGAAATCATTTCAAATATCAAAAGCTTCAAGGAAACATCATAGGACTCATTCTTGACTCTCAAGTTCGAATATTACTATGTAGTCAATAATAAACTTCTCATGGAAAGCTTAAATCATGACACTTATCTCAAATCATTCGAAAATCATCAATTCATAATAAGAATACTCAACTCATGGTGTAAATCCTCAATTCAATAAATACGATGGTAAATATACCATAATATCAAACTTAACTAACTCAAACCTCATAAGTCATTAATAGAGAAATTTGGGTGCAATCCCACTTTGCAAATTCATGTAAATCAATTATAGCAATTAAATCTTTAGGCACAAGAACGAAAGGAGTGTTCTTGTTCAAACCCCACATACCTTATGGATTGGAATGAAGAAACTTGTTATAGACTCCTTTTCCATTTCTTGAGTTAGGGTTTTTGATGCTTTTGAATTGGGTACCTTGAATCTTGAACCAATTTGTGAAATTTATGGTTGGATTCTTGATGTTCTTAGAAGATTTGGATTGGACTTTGAGAGAGAAACCCTAGTATTCTTGATGAAATGGAAGAATAATGAAGTTTTCTTCTTTACTTAAATATATATAGAGGGTAAAAATGGGTGGAAAAAACCAAAATACCTTTTTAAAAATGCCCCTAAATTGCTGGAAAAAGATGGCTAATGACATCCGTGATAGGCCATCAGACCCGTGATAGGCTGTCACAAAATGTCATCACAAAAGGGTCAAATTTTTTGATTTTCTGCCGAAGTATGATGACATCATCAGAAATGTTGTCAGAAAGTGATGATATCATCAGAAATAGAGTCAAAAATAGGACAGCCCATCAAAAACATCTTCAGCCTTTTCCAGATTGATATGCTGGAGTAAAATGGCTATAACTCTTTGCTTCAATATCGGATTTTGGCAAAATTGGTATCGTTGGAAATCAAATTCAATTTTATATCTGTTGATAGGTAATTAACTCAAAAAATTCCAAGTATAATTAGAGATATGCTCGTTTGAATTTGACTATACCAATATCCTTCCCAAGAATTCAATCAGTAAGGAATATTTTGATTCACCCAATTGTTAGGTCATCTTTAAGGCCTTAATACACACCATCCTTGATCAAAAAAGAACCCAAAATATTATAATTTATTTCTCATGAGCTTGATTCATGGTTGCACTATTGGTTAGAGTCTCGGGGTATTATATGTATTATATTTTATTATTTGTATGTATTGATTAGGGATAGTTGGGGGTTATTTCCCAACTACCTATGGTCAAAATTAGTAGAGGCTTCATAGATGGTAAGTCAGAGTCATTTTATATAGTTAAGTTCCTCTTTCTTTCAGATTATAGTGTTGTAAACTTTGAATAGTAATATATTGAGATGGCTTATCTCATGATTATGCTTTTGCTCAGTCAATTTAGCTTTTGAACTTGTATTAATTAGTTGCTCAAGAATTATGCCAACACACAGGTTAGCTTTAGATAACTTGTGGTTCTAAGCACCGTTTTATGACTAGGAGACAATCTCGAGTTATGGCATATTAGCTATCACCAGTATATTGTTTGGAGCTTATATCTATTAGCCTTATGAAGGATGCATATGTATAGGGTATGACTACTATCTGCTGAGTGTTGATTGAACCTTCTAAGCTTATAAGGGTGATTAGGTATAGTTTCTTCGAACTAGCCAGTTATTGTATTATTGTTACTTTGGTTAGTTTGTAGTAGGTTGATTATGGACTGACACTGAGGTTAGAGGTACAATTCTAATACTTTTCCTTTTATGGTAAATTATACTATGGATGTTTGTCTTTTAGTAAGACATTATGATTAGTTTCCCTGATTATACCAACACTAGCTTTCCTGTTTAGTTAGAATGCCTTGAGATGCTAGGTTGGTTAACTTAAGGTATTCTCTTAAGTTATCCCAAACATATATATACATATAAGAATGGTATCACGGTGTATCCTTCTCGTCTTTGAGAATTCATGTTGTATATTTAATCTTAGCCTTGTATACTATTATGTAACCTTCTGTCACTCTTCATTTATATTTTTTCTAGTTATATATGATATTACATCTTAGTCCCTGATCACTATTATAATAGAAGATTTTATCCTTATTGCTCTTTAGTATTATCATGATTAGTTCCATAGCTACTGATTGGTTTTATTCCTACTTTACATATTATTTATGCTTGTATTATCTTTGAAGCTTAGTCGGTCGATACCTACTAAGAAACATGTGTTTGGTACTTATACTATACTTTTGTAGCCTATAGATTATAGTATTAGTCCTCACTATAATTATGTGCATCGTGTGGAGTAGTTATGGATTAGAGATTTGGGGTGAGCTCCAGGTATTTGGAGTACCAGAACTCTACATAGTATGGATTAGACTGGTCTCTCTATTGTATTCAGATATGACTTATACTTATATTTACTTTGTATTTCACTTCATAATTTTATTGTATCAGGATATCTTGGAATAACTTCACCAGGCTTTTGGTTGGACTTTATATATGTTAGTCTTTTATCATAATTATTCTGCAATTTCCCTTTGTTTCTTTGATATTTTTTTTACTAATTGTTCTGGACTATGGGTTGGCTTACCTACTGGTGAGTTGGAGTAGGTCTCATCATGACTGAGAAATTTGATCGTGATAAATTAGTATCAGAGCCTAGGTTTATTATTGTGTTGGTACAAAAGCTAAGTGTCTGGTAGAGCCCTACAACTTCAGAAAGCTACATTCCATTCTTAGGTAATTTTATTCTTGACTCTTTATCATGTTTCTGTATTTGTATGAACCTCTAGTATATTCTTTGACTTTATATTATTCCAGAAGGATGATACAAGGTTATTAGTAGATGCAGACTAGACTTTTGTATGTGTTTCTAGAGCTTTAACTCAGCATTATTAAGGGAGTGGGAGAGTAATATCGATAATCTTCAACATCAGTAAGAAGATCTAGGGCCAACTTAGGCTCCTATAGAATTTGTGTCCACCTCAGCCTTTTGGAATTTGGCATTAGGGATTTTGATCTTTTTTATGAATACCCCACAACCATAGATGTTAACTAGTTCATCGAGCAGTTCTCAGGACAGAGTTGGGTTTGTTGGTGTTCTATAAGGTTTATTATTATTTTCAAAGTATAAGATTAGGTTTCTTGAGTACGTTAGACATACTATTATGTGATATCCTTGAAAGAAAGAGATGGTGCATGGATTTAAGGCAGGATTAGATCTGGCACTCTATTTGGCATCAAATTATTTAATAGTAGTTGGGTCTTCTTTATCTCAGGTTGTTGATCACACAAAGTCTACAAAGAGAGAGACTGTATTGGGATATATGGATGTAGAAATAAAAGGCCATGTCACCAGTATATCATTATTGGTATTCCATCTAGGAGTAGGATCTTCTTAGTAGGGATCAGCTTCACTTGCAGCCTATCAGTTCCTCACAGGTAGCATCTCAAGCTATAGGTGGATCTCAAATCAATCATAGTGGTCATAGCGGGCAAAGTTCTTATCAAACCTTGGAAAGTACTGAGCATAAATTTGTGGACTGCAGCGGCTATTCTGGATCAGTGAGTGTAGTACCTCAGAGTATTTCTTGAGCCTATTTTTGTTGTGAAAATATTGGTCTATTGTCTAGGGAGTTCCCCAGATGCGAGTTTGTGGTTTAGACAAGGTCAGTGTAAGTTCCTCACCATCCTATACCTCCTAAGATATGTTATTATTATGGAGAGGATGATCATTTCAATAAGGAATGTCCCCGACGTCAGTTCGTTAGCCAGTTGGGATCAAACCATATTTTTTATGAGGTAAGGGCTTTAGGGATTTGTTACTACTTTAGAAAGACCGGTCATTGGTCTAAAAAGTATCCCCAGCATGGGATTATTACCCATTCAGCTCATTAAAATTAGTCTCATAAAGATGTGATGCCTTCGGTTAGAGGTAGTGCACTTAGTGCTTTAATTGGTGATTTAGATATTAGGTTTGAGTTTGAACCCAATTAGACATGATCTTTTGGGTATATCAGGCTTATGAATTTAGATTCTCACCATTATAGGCGCACCATTTATTTTCTAATTTACCTTCTATTTGATTTGAATTGGGGTTTTCATAACCATTGATGATTATATGCCTTGATAGGTTTATGTTATTTGCTGTATGCTTTGTGTAGATTTCACGATTATGTGACTACCCCCAAAAATGATTTATTTTTGTAGTGGATAGAGTGGATTGGTATTGATATGTCCCTAGGGGTGTAGTATTTGGGTTGAAGTCCTATTTACCATGGCATATTGGCCTTCTTATGGCCCTACTGCGATACTTGTTATTGATTTCATATTTTTGGAACCACCTACTCCTTATATTATTGTTTCTATTTCTATTATTATTATAGTCATTGTTGTGACGTTGATTGATCCTTACTCGATAGAAGACTAAACTAGCATTATCTAATTAGAATTCCCTTTCTCACAATTTTTGTTCGTTAGCCTAAGTGGCTGGAATGGTTGGATGGCTTTCTCTCTTGCTATGAGATGACTCAAAATGTCCATATCCTTAATCAGCAAAGCAATCTTTCTCTCTAAGATCAAATCCTGACATATCCCAGAAGCAAACTTTCTCGTCCTTGCTCTTATGTCAGCCACCAAATCAGGAGCATACCTTGACAGCTGATGAAATTTCACAACATGTTCCTTGAAAGACATTCTCCCTTGCTTAAAATTCACAAACTCCTCCTTCTTCGCTTCCCTCAGCTCTTGAGGAAAGAAACAATCCATAAAAGCACTAGAAAAGGCATCCCATAAGGACAACTCCTCTACATCACCTCTATCCCTATCCCAGTCTTCGTACCATTGGTACGCAATATCCTTGAGCTGATAAGCTGCAAAGTTTATACCGTCTACATTTGTGGCCTAAATCTTTTTCATTTCATCCTAGAAACCCTAAGGATCCTCCTCCACCTTCGCACCAGTAAAAGTAGGAGGATTTAGTTTCAAATACTGACCAACCCTTATGGACTCAGCAGACAACACACTAGATGCATCTTGTTCATCCTGAGCTGCAACCAACAAAGTAATAGTATGAATAGACAGACAAAATTCTGCATTAGTCGCCTCACCCTGAGGAGGACTAGTAGCAACTAAAGGAACTCCATTAAAATTAGGGATAGAACCCTTAGATTTAAGATGAACTCCAGAATTAGCACGTACCCCATCGACACTGTCCCCAGATGGAACTGAAGAGTTTTTTGGTGTTCCAGATCATCAAGGCATGATCTAAAAAGTGAACAAGGATTAGTTAAGAATTCTAGGACTTAGACTCCAAACTTAAAAATAGAATACCAACAAAGTAAAAATATTCCTAAATGCCCTGTAGCCTCTCTCTTATGAGTATGGCACTCTACACACCCTTAAAATAGACTCTACCAAAGATGACTTTGTGGACTCCCGATTGACCATGAACGTAAGGCTATGATACCAATATAACCCATCCCGGGACCTTATCATAGTGGAAGTCCCAAGTCCGACCGTGATTGGAGACCACCCCCATTACCTAACCCAACCTTCATTCACCGACCCTGAGTTGGCTGAATTTTTAACACATAACCTGATAGTGTACTAGCCACATTACAGACTCTAGGATTAGTCTATTACCGAGACCGACCCAACCAAGTTTAAGCATTCCATACGAACCATCCAACCGTACCAAGCCAAACAAAACCATAGATCCAACCATAACTAAATAAGTTCCATTAATGATTAAATAATCCCAAAAAAAAATACGATGGAACAATGAGAAATTTTTTCCAATAAGGTCATCCCTAATACCAATGCCAATACTAAGGCTGACACCAATACCAATCCTACCATTCCAACCCTTAGTAGTTCAACAAAAGCCTCTAACCAAAAGAATACAAAAATTCGGTTGGGACATTCCCCCAACAATAGCCAAAACCAATATCCATAAATAATCCAAAGTGTGAAATGACATCCATAAAATGGAACCTTCCAAATAGATAGAAGCTTACCACTTCAATCCAAATCCCACCCCCGAATGTCCAAATGCTAAGCAAGAGGAGTAGAACAGTCGGTTCCTGCATCGTATGGGGATACAACGCCTAAAGACGGGTTAGCAAGTGAACACTAGCATGAACTCAGGATAAGGATAAAATAATTCCATTTATAAAACCAAGTAAAAGCATCCATATACAAACAACCATACCTATATATATATAACCATGATGGGGAAGGGAATCAGGTTTAGCATGTCATTTAAAACCTTAACCTGGGTTGTGTTGCTCTGACGTCCTAAACCACCCATGGTCTATATGGGTTCAGTTCACCATACTGAAAGGGCCCAGTGCGTGAAGCCACACGACTAGGGAAGAAAACCTGGGATGATAGTACATCCCCAAAATATAAAGTGTGACATCATGCACGCGGTCACTAGGACAAAACTTCACATCGGAAAATATGAGTTTC
>NC_061113.1:84277312-84301528 GCF_002878395.1 Capsicum annuum
AAGCTTGGGAAATTCTGCCAAAGCTGCATACTTGTTGTGGAACGGTGAATGCAGCTCCGATTTCAGTTCAGGCCTCTGGGTGACTGATGGCCTCAAGGGGGTTGATGATGCTGGTGGCAAATCAAATGGTCTAGCCAGTTTGGTTTGATCTGGTTGGTTATTGTTGACTGAGATTTTTCCCAGTGTTGTGGGTCTTATTGTGGCCCTATAAAAATTCTCTTGTTAGGAAATCGGGAAGGGAATTATTTTCTCCTTTAATAAATTCTATTTGAAAATCAAAGATAGATATGAGAGCTTGCCATCTAGCAAATATTTATTTTGAAACTAGATTTTTTACATCCTTCTGTAAAATTTCTTTGGCTGATTTACAATCAACACGTAGTAAAAATTCTTTATTGACAAGATCATCTTGAAATTTTGTAATACATAGCACTATAGATAAAATTTCTTTTTTAATAGTGCTGTAATTCTTTTGTGCCGGGTTCCATATTCCGGATGTGAACCTGACTAATTATTTAGGAGAACTATCATCAACCTTTTGTTTTAAGATACCCCCATACCCTATATCTGAAGCATCAGTTTCAACTATCATGAAGGCTTCGGGGTTCGGAATTCCTAAGCAAGGAAGGTTCTGGACTAATTCTTTAATCTTAATGACAGCATTGGTTTGATCAGGACTCCAAGGAACTGCGGTTTTCTTGAATCTTTTGTAAAGAGGTTCACAGACTTGCCTAATATTAAGAATAAAATCCGCAACATAATTAAGACTTCCTAGAAACCTTTGGAGCTGAGTCTTATCAATAATTTCATTAGGGAACTTGGAGGAGAACTCAATGGCTCTACAAATAGGTTTATAGCTACCTTGATAAAGATCATGCCCTAAGAATCTTATAGATGTCTAGAAGAGCTTCATTTTCTTGGCACTAACGACCAAACCATTAAATTTAACAATTTTAAAGAAAGTGTTTAAACGTTTAAAATGGGAATCAATATTCTCCAAGAAAATAAGTACATCATCAATATAAACAATTGACATATAGGTATAGGGATTGAAGATATTGTTCATGATGTTTTGAAACTCTGAAGGAGCATTTTTAAGACCAAAAGGCAAGACGTTCCACACATAATGTCCAAATGGGACATTAAAAGCCGTCTTGTATTTATCTCTCTCAACAATTTGAATTTGCCAGAACTCGGACTTCATATCAAATTTACTGTAAAGATTAGCTTTGAAAGTTCTTTTTAATAGATCCCTTTTATTAGGAATTGGATGCCTGATCCATTTTACTACCGTGTTCAAAGGCTTGTAATTTATTACAAGCCTAGGGGTTCCTCGTTCCTTTTCTGCACTATTATTGACATAAAAGGCAGAGCAACTCCATGGAGAATTAGAGGTTCTAATAATACCATTCTTTAAAAGATGGTCAATTTCCTTTTTGCAGATTTCCATCATTTCTTGGTTCATTTGAATGGGCCTGGCCTTAGTAGGAATAGCTTGTTCGTCAAACCCAGAAATGTAAGGAAGTTCTACTAAGTGTTTTTTCCATTCCCAAAAAGCATTAGGAAATTCGGAACAAATTTCATTTTCAAAATTTTTGTGGAGATTAGATATTTTAGTAATCATCTCTGGGGTTTTTAAAGACTGCTCAATTTTCTTTATGTGAATATCTTGTTTAAGAAAATTCATATGGGAAGAAAGTTGGTTAATTTTGAAAATAGTTCGCTCTTTAATAAGGTTACCTTCTTCTTGCGAGAGGGGCCTTAATAAAGGGAAGAATAAGTTCTGGTTTAAAAGAGTTGTACGAATTCCGCCGTAGTCACTACAGTAAGGTCGAATCTGGTTGACGAAAGGTATCCCTAAAATGATATCTTCTGTGATATCTTCGGTGATGACGAAGTCATTAACAAGGCAAATGCCATTGTTACAGACATGAGCTTTACGGAGCTAATAATGGATTTCCATTTTTTCTCCCGTGGCTGAGTAAAGACGAGAGGTACTCTTTTGAAGGTACTTTGTAGGTACTAGGCCTTTAATGATATAGTTACTATCTGCACCTGTATCGAAGAGTGCGACTCTATTAAGAACAAAGTCTTTATTTATGACAATTTTTACGACTATGTGTTCTCTATAAGCCTTTATGGCCGTAATAGCATTGCCGGACGTGGAGGGAGAATCGGAGCCGGGAAAGGAACTAGGCTCTAGTTCTCGGAGATGGTCATTTAGGATGACCGAAAAGGCTTTAGGTGATTCTGGCAGAGAAACCTTTTCTGGGAGAGATATATTTTTTAGGAATTGATCCGTAAGAACGTTAAGTTCTACTTGGTCAAGTCGGATTTTGAGATTTTTGATCTCTCCCTTTAACGTAGAGATTTCTCCCTTAAGATCAGCAATAGAAGGTTCCGCAGGTTTGTCGAATCTAGACATAACTTGCTTCATGCTAAAGGGCTGAATAATGGGTTTGGGGGGTTTCTCTTCGTGAGAAAGCATTAATCGTTTGAGTTCTAGAAGATATTTATTTCTAGCCTCATCATCCTGGATGTGCTCTATAATGTCAAACAGGATTTCTTTAGAATTTCCTAAAATGACATTAACAGTCTTTCTGGTGCAAGAGCAGAATGTACCGGTACAAGCGCATTCTTGGCCAGATTGGGATTGATCCGTCTCATAAGCGGCATTGATAAATTCTTCATCGCTGTAGTCGTCACTGGACGAGGTATAGGAGTCAGAAGACTCAGAAGACTCAGGTGAATCTTCCATTATAGAGAATAAATTTGTTCTGGCTTCTTCAGAGAGATCTAATTGGTTTATTTTCTTCTTCCTGTTTGACTTGCAGTCTTTCGCTCTGTGGCCTGTCTTTCCCCAAGCCCAACAAGTATCTTTAGTTTTAGAGGTTTTTCGTTTGGTCTTTCTACTAGGCTTATGAGATTCTCTTTTAAAGGACCTTTTGTTTGAGGTGGTCTTTTTGTGAGATTTGGAGGACTTCTTCCTATGTTTTTTGCTAGGACTGGTGAAACCATAGTCCTGGCAGAAAGTTCCTAACCCATATTTGGAAGTACTATTTTTCTTAAGTTGTTTCTTAAGTTTAAGGTCAATGCAGAGATCTATCCCTACGGTGGTGATGAAACTTATCAAGTCGCCATATGTTAAGATATCATAAGGGATCTTTTCCTCAAATCTATCTTTAATTTTGGTTCTAACCTTTTCTACAAACAGAGAAGGGAGACCACTAATGAATCATTCCTTCCAGAAATCATTGTTGCAACCAGATCGGATCATGACCTTTACTAAAAAGGTATCTTTGTACCATCTAAAGTCTGCTAGGTCTTTGCAGGTGAGATTGTTGAGGATTTCTAAGCTCGTATCTTGGAATAATTTGGGCTCTCCTATAAAATGTCTTGCTATGTGGTATAGGAGAGTGGCACAACCGTCTTCTTTTGCAACTTGCTCTAGAACTTCTTGGCCATTTTCACTCTTGACCACTGTTTCTATGGCCGTGGCTCCATAGATAAGGTTTTTAATGTCATCAGTGAAGTAGTTGTCCCACCAATGTTTTATCATACCAGTGAAACCTAATACGACGAATACCCCATACTTAAAGAAAATCCCATTATAAGACATGATATATTAAAATAATTTATTAAAAGTATAATCATAGTTGAGTAAAGGCATATGCACCTTATATGAAAATAGATTTCCCATGCTCTAGACAGAATGTGTACTTAGCTACTCATACTGAGTACACAATCTGCCAACATGGCTTTGATACCAGAATACGAATCTTTGAAACAATCCCCAACTTCAAACTCTAAGTCTCTACACCTTACATATGCACAGGACTTTTGGCCACTTTGGGAAGCCTTAAGCCTATCCCGAATCACCTTCACCTTTTCCATAGCCTGATAGACAAAATTCAGACCGAACATATCTGCCTTACCAACTTGAACCAACTAATAGGAGATCTACACCTCTTACCATATAATGTCTCAAAAGGGGCTATGCTAAAACTATAACGATAGCTATTGTTGTAAGCAAACTCTACCAAAGGTAGATGCTCAACCCAACTGCCACCATAATCAACAACACATGCCCGAAGCCTATCCTTCAATATCAAAATAGTTCTTTCTGCATGCCCAACTATTAGAGGATGAAAAGCAGTACTTAAACTCACCTTAGTACCCAATCCCTTCTGAAAAGACCACCAGAGATAAGATAAAAATTAAGTACCACAATCAGAGATAATCAAAACAGTTACCCCATACAGCTTCACAATATCCTGAAGATATAACTTCGTATAATCCTCCACCGGAAAGGTAGTCCTCACTGGCAAGAAGTGAGCAGACCTTTCCATCGTATTCATGATGATCCAAATTGAATCATATTATTCCTAGACTGAGGAATATCGGTAATTAAATCCATATTGATTACCTCCCATTTCCATTCGATCAAAACAATATCTTGATACAACCCTCCAGGTCTTATGTGCCCAACTTTAACTTTTTGACACACTAAGCACTTGGACACAAAATCAGCCACGACCCTTTTCATACCATTCTACCAATACATCTCTTAAAGATATTGATACATCTTCATAGATCCAATATGCACTGCATAGCATGATTCATGTGCTTCAACAAGGATCCTTTGGCGCAACCCATTGACATCAGGAACACACAACCTTATTTGGTATCGTAAAGTACCATCACCACTAATCTCAAACACCATTACCTTCTGCATACCCACATTACTCTTGATTATCATCCAGATAGGATCTAGCACTTCCTTCTACTTAATCTCTGCACCAAGATACGACTGAACAACTTCTCGTACCATCACCCCAACATCCTCAAAGTCCAGAAGACAAACTCTAAGATTCGCCAAGTAATGAATATCTTTTACCAATTCCTGTTTTCCTTCCTCCAGATGAGCCAAACTCCCCATAGATAACCTACTTGAAGAATCAACATCCACGTTATCCTTACCTGGGTGTTAGTAAAGACTTGTGTCATAATCTTTGAGAAACTCCAACCATATCCTTTGCCTCAGATTTATCTTCTTCTGAGTGAACACATACTGTAGACTCTTACGATCAAAAAAGTTGTCTACGTGCACTCGATACAATTAATGCCACTAGATTTTTAAAGAAAAAACCATCTCCAACAACTTAAAATCATGAGTAAGATAATTCCTCTCATGTACCTTTAACTTCCTAGAAGCATAGGCAATCACCTTCTGATGTTGCATCAAAATATAACCAAGTCCCACCCTAGATGCATCGCAATAAACCACAAACCCGCCCTCAGGCAGTATTAATACTAGAGCCAAATTTATCTTATCTTTCAACTTCTCAAAGCTCCCCTCAGAAGCATCTAACAAGGAAATATTCACCTTTTTCTGAGTGAACTTAGTCAAACGAGAAACTATCATTGAAAAGCTCTACACAAAACACTAATAATACCCATCCAAACCCAAGAAGCTTCAAATGTTAGTTGGAGTCATAGGTCTAGGCCACTATTTAACCACATCCATCTTTTGTGGATCCACCATGATCCCCTCACTAAAAATAATATAACCAACAAAAAACATAGCATTCAACCGAAAATCATACTTGGAGAATATGGCATACAATTGTTATTCTTTCAAGGTCAACAATACCACACAGAGGTGATTAGCAAGATCCACCTCACTTTTGAAATATACCAGAACGTCATCAATAAACACAATGACAAAGAGACCCAAAAATTGCCTAAAAACCTAGTTAATCAAGTCCATAAATATCATCATGGCTTTAGTGAACCCAAATAACATCACCAAGTATTCAAAGTGCCTATATCAAGTACAAAAAGCCATCTTAGGGATATCATCCTCCCTAATCTTAAGTTAATGATACCTAGACTGAAGATCTATCTTAGAAAAGAACTTGGAACCTTACAACTGATCAAAAAAGTTATCTATCCTTGGAAAAGGATACTTGTTCTTGGTCAATACCTTATTCAACTATCGATAGTCAATGCACTTTTGAAGGGAACAATATTATTGCGCACGAACAACACTAGTGCACCCCACAAGGATACAATAGGATGAATAAAACCCTTATCTAGAAGATTTTTAAGTTGCTCCTTAAGTTTCTTCAACACAGCTAGAGACATTCTATAAGAAGGAATAGTTATTGGATGAGTGTTCAGAACCAAATCAATACCAAACTCTATTTCCCTATATGGAGAAACACTAGGAAGATCATCCAAAAAGACCTTAGGAAACTCATTTACCATAAGAAGTGACTATAAAGAAGAACCTTTCGAGTTATAATCTGTAACCTGGACCAAGTGATACAGACAACCTTTAGTGATTAACCTTCAAGCTCTAAAATAAGAAATAAAACTCCCCCTTAAGAGCTAGGGAACCACCCTCCCACTCTATAATTGATTCACTAGAGAACCTAAAGACAACCATACGAGTTCGACAGTCCAAGAAAACATAAAAGAGTGTAACTATAACACCCCAAAAATGGGTCTCAATACATCACACAATGCTTAGGGTCACAAGTGACCCCAAGCTAACTCTTCTACTGGAAAACTCATAAGTAACTAAATAAAATACATAAATTTGTACAATATAAGCGGAAGATAACTCTTCTCTAAATCTAATCACTATAAAATTGAATTCAC
Source organism: Capsicum annuum (assembly GCF_002878395.1). Classification (NCBI taxonomy): domain Eukaryota; kingdom Viridiplantae; phylum Streptophyta; class Magnoliopsida; order Solanales; family Solanaceae; genus Capsicum; species Capsicum annuum. Next base: position 84,283,979 of record NC_061113.1, read on the forward strand.
ATGATTATAACTCTGTTTTTACAAGAAAACTGAAACTGAATACATTAACTCAACTGACTGTCTATAAAGCCTCTACTAATACTGACTATAGATAGCAAGGACACAACCCCAACTCTCACTAATTAATACATAGGAATAAGGAAGTAAAGAACAATAGTAAATCTAACTGAAGTCCCCAAAATAGGAGGACTTATTATCTGCTGGATGGAATCTGCAACTGTTTGATTTTGACTGCACATACTACAACTTATACCTACATTATGAGACAATCTAGCATATAGACATATATGTGGATCAACACTTTGAGGATGTACTGAGTATATGGGGGTGCAATGCAATAAGTAAATAGTATCATAAATCTTTATGGCAAGTTTGCATGCTAGTATAAATGACTCACATACCTTGAGTAAAAGCTAAAATCTGAACCTCATAAATCATGTATAATGACGCATATAGTACAAATCTTGTGAGTCATTCTATTTAATTCTAAAATATATACTCTCCATCGTATTCTCAAAACTTATAAGAAAGAGAAATCTTAAAATGATAGCTTTCAAAACTTATACTTTTATCTCATAGAGCGTAAAACTTCTTTGAAACTAAAGGACTCAGGACTCTTTGAAATTTTAAATCTTGGGAACTCTATGACTCTTGGAATTAAATAACTTTAGACACTCAAAAGTTTCTTCTAACCGATATATACCATGTGATCCACATAGATTCCAATGTCTTATCCTCCTAAGGAAGAAACCTCACATTGGGGAGAGGCATCATACTCTTTCCAGGTAGTATAAGCTCAACTCAGTGATCACTATCTTAGCCTTGGACCCATAAATATCAGTCCTATGATGGCATATAGTTCTAGGATATGAGACCTCGAATCATACCCAACTCGATGCTAAATACTACTCCCATACTCAACTCATAGCTCATAGGAAATCCACCTCAAATAACTCAAGAGTCTATACTGAAGACCAAAATGCATTACTATTTACTTTAATGGAACATCAATGTGGGTTCCAACTCTATTAGGACCAAAAAGGTTAAATATTTCTCAATAATCTCAAAGTACTCAAATCATAGGTGCTTATAGTAGAAAAGTTCAAAAAATTGCAATTCTCAAGTAGGGCGTAGTGGCCCATAGTTCAATCTCAAGTTAAGACATATCACTTGCACTTCGGACTAAAAATGTAAAGCTTTAAAGCATTAAAATCATATTTAAACTACATGCTCAACCATCATCTTAAAAAGATTACAATCATCTCAATTAAGATATAGGAAAAATAACACATAATAAGAATCTCATGATTTCAACATCTCAAAATTCATGCTTTGATAACAAAACATTCATAATCATCTTAAAATCTGGAAAATTCAAAAATAGGCATGAAACTATAAACAAAATCATGTAATTCAATGTTTAAACCATGGGAAATCACATAACCTTGCAAATAATGGTAATGGGTATAACGCCTAACTTGATGTTCATGGAAATCATATTAAAATTCCAAAATTTAAATCTTAAGAGAAGTTTTTGGGCACAAGAACACAAGGATTATTCTTGTTCAAACCCCACACACCTTAGATTATTAAAATTGAATGAATAACATGCTTAAGAGATGTTATTGGAACTCTTGAACGAGGTTTCTAGGAATTCTTGCACTAAGAACTTGGAATCTTGACTTAAGTTGGAGAATTGGTGGAGAAATCTTTAGTTTCTTGGAGGAGAAGTTTGAAGAACTAGGATTTTTGGTTGAGGGATTTTTTAGAAGGATGGTATATGATGCTTCTAATGACCTTAAATCAGGTGTTTGAACGATTTTAGTGGCTTGAGAAAATTCCAAAATACCCTTTTTAACTTCTGCATGAAACTGGAAAATATAACTGCGAGCCCAATTTTATGGGCAACCGCGATGCGCCACTATCGCGGTGGCTCACTAAAAATTGATGTATGGGAATTTGAGGGTCACCGCGACGCGGAGCCATCACGTTGTCCCACTGGTTTGGACCTGAAACTTCAGTACGACGTGCCACAATTGCACTAGGCTACTGGAAACTAGAAATTAGGATATTACTTCTCTCCACGATGCGCTAAGGGTCTGAATGATGGTGTTTTACGACAAAAATTTCAATTAGCCATAACTTCTTTCCCAATTAATGGATTTGGGTGAATCTTATATCATTTGAAAGATAATTCAATTTCCCACATGATAAAAAGTCAAAATTAGGAGAATTATATATGATTTAAACATTACACACTTTGGAAGTCATTCCTCAATCTTATAGAGATGAAATTAGGCTTAACGAAAGTTTGGGGTATTACAATATAGGTCTTGGGAACATTCGTCCTCAAATGTGGCTAGATAGGCTAAGAATACAGAGGAAAACTGAGGGTGCATAGCAGAAATAACTTGCTAAACTGATTCTACCTTATTCTAAACATTTGAGTACTTCTGTGAGTGCACGAAGTTATAATCAGACTAACTATATAGCTGAATCTTTGATTAGAAAGTAGCTGAGGGAAGACTATTACCTTCGACTAAACTTGTCTTTACTTATCTTAAGGAGCTGATTCATGTTGAGAGTTTAGAACTTGCTTGATGTGCTCATGGTGAAATCGTACTTATAGATTGCAAAGTGATAGTTTATGCATGCATAAATCATGAGAAAACAAGGCTAATATTACACAATGGGTATTACACTATCTGAGCAAGAACACTTGGAAAATGAAGATCGTTCAATGAATACTTATGCACTGAATCATGACTAGATATCCGAATTCTGAAACTGATGCCTGATACATATACTGAGCTGAATTCACAAATTTTCATGGGTGCAAAAAACTTTTTACTGGAATGACCGTACTTATGAAACTTCAGGTAGTAAGACCAGACTAGTTCGAAAAATGGAAAACTATTGAAATCTATCCTTCTGATTGTTAAACTGGAATGATGGCTATCCAAACTGAATCATACTAGATACTCATACTCAAGTGGAGGATTTCATCAACACCTTCCTAGGGAGTTGTAACGATATAAGGGAGCAAAGAAATTGGGCATGATTTGAAAAGGGCATTAGAATACGAGATTACAATATTTCTACGACTCTACAACTTGGAACATAGCCCCTTTGAATCATAAACTAGGATAGAATTTCTGGGCATTAGGCAATGCAACACCTTACTAGAAAGCTTAGACATACTTCTAAAATATTCTCTCAACTATTCTCTTCCCTTAAATACCATACTAATTTATTCATCTTCTAATTCTCACATGGCCGTTGATATTTCCATCTACTCATGTCTAAACTAATCTAAATTCCCTCACCATCTCAAGCCTAACCCACCATCACAGGATACACCACATAACACTATAATTCTATTCTGAACTGTAATTCAACATATTCTGCACTTCACAACTTCTCGTCTAATGCAAAATTCTCATTACCACTCCAACAACCACATTCAACCTCATAATACACATTTACTAACGTGCAGTGCATTCATCCGGATATATATAAACATGATGTTCAAGCCTACTTTTATAACCACATATACACTTCTAAACACACTCCCATAAAACACCCTTGTCAAAACCTACAAACCTCTATCAAGAACAACTTTCATGCACCACTCTTAACAAGACATACATAATATATTTTGAACTGACCAGGTCATTTACAAAAACTTCACTCAATATTTATTCAAACTCATAGAATTAAACAAAGCAAGCATACGACCATCTTCCCCAACATGACATATTTACTCTCTCCTATCTACACAACTGTTGCTCATCACTATTCTTGACCTAAGGAAAAGATTACTAAAAGGTTAGAACATGAGGACCAGTAGCATGAAGAGATACCATACGTAACTTGGGCACTCATCTGAGGCTTGAGGAATAGAGCATTTAACATCATAAACTTATCAAAGAAGTCTAACCCGAGGATATACATAATATAAATCTTAATTTCTCAGCTCATTAAAAGTATTACTTGAGCACTTGAACTGAACATACCGTAAAGCTTGGGTACATGAGTCATGAGCTGCATGACCCAGATTTGGAGTTCATAACTTATGAAATATGATTCCAACTGCTGAAAGAACTGGAACTCCTTCTTTTGGGAACTAGAAGAGTACATATCTCGATCATATGCAGGAGCATGAATTAAGATCATGGAACTAACATGTAAAACATGAGTAGGTATTGGGACAACTAAAAATACTAAAATAAGATTGGGTCAAGCATCAATCTTTCTCATAGCTATCCTACAACTTACTGGAACATCTACTAGAATCTGAAAGCTTGACTTATTTACTTGTTCTATCATATCACCCTTAGATTTAAGCCATCACTCTAAGTTTGTGAACCACAGTATACACTCTAGTCTAAACTGAAATCACTTTACTCTAGAGCCTGGGATATAACAATACACATCAATAATAGAACTTTACTATACCTAAAAGCGTAAAACCAACTTATAATACTACCTTTTGAATTATACCCTATCTTTCTATAGCCCCAGTAGTCATCATATAATATTTGAACGCTTACTAACTTTGAATCTGCATGAGCATCCCCATAGTTGGAGTGCAGACTATCTAGTGCTTCAACTCTTATTTCTATTGGCTGAATCTTCAAACTTTCAAACTTAGATTTCTAATGGTTAACATGGATACTTCAAAACTTTGACGAACCATACTACTTCTGTCATAGCCTACCAATATCATGCCTGTAACCTTATATATCTAAACCATGAGAATAAAAATGATACTTAAAAAGTCTCAACATCTTTAATCATAATCATAACTCCTTAAATTAGCTATCAAGAACATCATTCATTACCTAACTAGTCTTTATCCAACTAGCATCTCCATGGTACTACTAACTACACTACATGCAATGATCCTCTAAACTAATCAGCACCATAGCACGTTGGGTGTACTTCTACATCATACATGCTACATCAAATTCACTTATGAATCAAATAAGGTTAAGCTCTTATATACACTGTTCAAGCCTACTAGATCACTTTCATACAACTAGTACCATTAATCAAGAAATTGTCACATCCACCTTCATGACCACCAATCATTTAAGCTTAATGTCTAGCGCTCAACATGATTTTCAACCCCACCTCAAACACAATTCTCACTTGGAAACTATAAATAAAACATCAAGAAACACTAGCCCACTCAAACCTCATAACAACAATAATCAATCATAATCAAATCGCCTATCTTAATAACAATCCATTAACACATGCTCATTACTATATAACTATCTATACACTTAAACTTCTTTCACAACTCTATAAGTTTCAACTAAACTCCTTCTTGCAATCTCAGGGAACCCTAATTAACAATGGTCATCCATCAATTTCTTTCATAATAACCTATATTTTTCTAGAACAACAAACTCCATCAACAACTCTTTTAATACTTAAAGAAAACAACAATTCACATCAACTAATAACTCCTTCTCTACCTTCAACTAAACTCAGACCCAAGGATATATCATTTCACTACTAACTCAATCATATGCAAAAAGATTCAGCTATACATATATTTAATAAATTGCACTTACCAACCTTCTTGTAAATACAACTCTAAACCCCCAATTCCAACCAACACAAGAACAACAAGGAGAACAACAAGTAGCCAATGAATTAAAATAGTCCTAACACGTCTTCACTAGGCTTTAAATTTTACTAACACAATGATAGCATAATCAGAAGAGATGAAAACTTGACACACAATATTCAATAATCTAAGAATACACATCTTACTTTGTCTTAACTGAATGGCTCATAAGAATAAGGACATAACTTTAAACTTAAGGGGATTATAACATACCCAAAGGCCCCTCTCAAGCCGCTTTATAAGACTTCTAAAACTTCTTGCTAGTAAGTCTGAGAGCATTATTAGGGGAGGAACTGGAACTTGTTGATCAAGCTATCTCAAGAATAATACAAGGGTAGGAAAGTATAGATTTATATTATGGATTCTAAGGAGCAATCTGGAAGCACTTCTGACTTGGGCTTTGTGCACAACTTTCATACATATGCATAAAACACTTCAATCTTTGAAACTCAAAAGAACTAATGGGATACTTTCTAGCTCACTTACAATCCCATAACTATCTATAGAGCTTGTTTGAGAAAGCTTTATCAGTAAAGACTTAAGCTTTACTAATTCTGATACCTTGAAAATAAGGCAGAGATAGCTTAAATAGAGTAAGATCAAAATCTATATAAGTTTCTTAGAGAATCTTTCTACAGCATGATTTGAGACTTGAAAGAACAAAAACATTTCCTAAATTCCTCATAGACTCTCGAAGAAAAGTACAGACATCTCTGTACCATTCTTCAAGACTCTACTAGACATGGCTTTACAGATATCCTAGGACACTTGAACTCTGTGCTCTGATACCAAGTTTGTAACTCCCCAAAAACTGGTCCCAAGATGTCACATGGTGCTTGGGGTCAACCCTTTTACTGGCAAACTCATAACTTACTGAATAAAATTCATATATTTGTACAATATCAGCGGAAGATAACTCTTCTCAAAATCTAATCAATACAAAACTTAATTCACATTATTATAACTATATTTTTATAAGAAAACTAAAACTGAATACATTAACTCTACTAACTGTCTATGACGCCTCTACTAATACTGACAATAGAAAGAAAGGATGTGACCCCAACTATCACTAATCAATACATAAGAATAAGAAAGTAAAGAACAATAGTAAATCTATCTGAAGTCCTCAAAATAGGGCTCATTATTTGCTGGCTAAAATCTGCAACTATTTGATTTTGAATGCATATACTACAACTTGTACCTATACTATGAGATAATGTATCACATAGACATATATATGGATCAGCACATTGGGGATGTACTGAGTATATGGGGTGCAATGCGATAAGTAAACAATATCATCAATCTTTATAGAAAGTCCGCATACTGATATAAATGACTCACATAGCTTGAGTAAAAGATGAAATCTGAATCTCATAAATCATGTATAATGAAGCATATACTACAAATCTCGTGAGTGATTCTATTTATTTCTAAAATCTGTATTCTCCATCATATTCTCAAAACTTGTAAGCAAGAGAAATGTTAAAATGATAGCTTTCAAAACTTATACTCTTATATCATGGAGCGTAAAACTTCTTTGAAACTCAAGGACTCAGGATTTTTTGAAATTTAAGACTTGGGAACTCGTGACTCTTAGAATTACATAACTTTGGACACTCAGGAGTTTCTTCTAACCGGCATAAACCATGTGAGCTACATGGAGTCCAACATCTTGTCCTCCTAAGGAAAAAACCTCACGTTGGGGAGAGGCTTCATACTCTTGCCAGGGAGTACAACCTCAACTCAGTGATAACTATCTCTGCCTCGGGCCCATATATCTCAGTCTTATGGTGGCATGTAGTTCTGGGGTATGAGACCTAGGAATTATGCCCAACTCGGTGCTAAATACTACTCCCATAACCAGCTTTGAACTCTTAGGAAATCTACCTCAAATAACTCAAGGGTATATACTGAAGACCAAAATGTATTACTATTTGCTTTAATAAAACATAAATGTGGATTCCAACTCTATTAGGACCAAAAAGGTCAAATATTTCTCAATAATCTCAAAGTACTCTAATCATAGGTGCTTATAGCACAGAAGTTCAAAAATTTGCAATTCTCAAGTAGGGCTTAGTAGCCCATAGTTCAATCTCAAGTTAAGACTCATAACTTATACTTAGGACTCAAAATGTAAAGCTTTAATGCATCAAAATCATATTTAAAATTCATACTCAACCATCATCTTAAAAAGCTTACAATCATCTCAATCAAGATATTGGAAAAATAACCCATAGAATGAATCTCATGATTTTAACAACTCAAAATTCATGCTTTGATAACAAAACATTCATAATCATCTTAAAATCTTGAAAATTTAGAAATAGGCACGGAAATATAAACAAAATAATGCAATTCAACTTTTAAATCATGGGAAATAACATAACCCTGCTAATAATAGTAATAGGTATGAATACTAACTTGATGTTCATGGAAATCATAGTAAAATTCCAAAATTTACGTCTTAAAAGATGTTTTTGGGAACAAGAACTCAAGGATTGTTCTTGCTCAACCCCTACATACCTTAGATTGATAAACTTGAATTAATAACTTGCTTGCGAGATGTTATTGGAACTCTTGAATGAGGGTTCTTGGAATTCTTGCACTAAGAACTTGGAATCTTGACTTAAGTTGGAAAATTAATGGAGAAATCTTGAGTTTCTTCGAGGAAAAGTTTGATGAACTAGGGTTTTTGGTTTAGGGAGTTTTGAGAAAGATGGTATATGATGCTTATAAAGACCTTAAATTAGGTGTTTGGACGATTTAATTGGCTTGGAAAAAAGTCCAATATACCCTTTTTAACTTCTGAACAAAACTAGAAAATATAACTGGGAGCCCAATTTTATGGGCCACCGCGATGCGCCACTATCTCGGTGGCTCACTGGAAATTAATGAATGGGAATCTGAGGGTAACCGCAATATGGAGCCATCGCGTTATCCTATTCGTTGGGACCTGAAACTTCAGCGTGATGTGCGACAATCGCACGAGGCTACTAGAAACTGACAATTGGGATATTACTCCTCTTCACGATGCACTAAGGATCCGAATGATGGTGTTTTATGATAAGAACTTCAATTAGCCATAACTTCTTGTCCAGTTAATGGATTTTAGCGACTCTTATATCGTTGGAAAGATAATTCAATTTCCCACATGATAAAAACTCAAAACTAGGAGAATTCTATATGATTTATTAAACACTTTGGAAGTCATTCCTCAATCTTATTGAGAATAAATTAGGCTTAAGGAAATTTTTGGGTACTACAGTAACCACTAAAGTCCGCCTATCACCAATATATACTGTACACCCCCTACAAACTCTCTTAGCAATAACTTAGTCATCTATCGAGGCAGAAATAGAAAAAGGATTCAAAACAACCTCATGATCAAAACCAATACATACAGCCATAAATAGGGTCACATAAGAAAGAGTGGACACTGGATAAACAAGATAATACTCATAACGTGAAAAGAGTTGTAACGTACCAAAAATGATATTTGGTGATGCCTCAGATTCCTGATAAGATGCAAAGTATACTACCTATTTTGGACAGTACCAGTACTAGAAGCAAGAGAACACATCAAAGTTCCACCACTAGGTATAGGAGCAGAAGATGAAAAAACTGGAGCTTTGACCACTCCCGAAGATTCCTTACCAACCAGAAAAATCTTAAGCGTATAGCTTGGCTGGCCATATTTAAAATACTTGTCCCTTTCTTCATCACAATAATCCCAATAAAAATGACCACAGAACTGGCAAAGAGTTCATGAAGATGCCAATTGACCCCCATTCGCTTGAGATTTGGAACCTAGTGCCCAAAAATTATCACCACCTTACTGACACTTATCACCTAACTTTATTGGGTAAGGAGTGCTAGCAATAGAGAAAACCTTACTTTTTTTCGACTATTTACCTCTGTCCCGACTACCTTGCAATTTACAAGTCAAAAAACCTGCTCCTCTTACCCTATCTACCTCTAAACTCTGCCTGTTTTCTCTTTTCATCCTCCACCTGCTGCATGAGGACAACTAACCTTAAAATGTCCATATCCTTGATTAGAAAAACATCTTGCTCTTACAGATAAAATCCCAAGATATCCCAGAAGTGAACTTGCTCATCCTAACTCTTATATCAACAACAAATCAGGACCATACCTTAACAGCTGATGAAATTTCAAGGCATATTCCCTGACAGACATTCTCCCTTACTTAAGATTCACAAACTCCTCCATATTTGCTTTCCTCGGCTCTTGAGGAAAGAAATGATACAGAAAAGCACCAAAAAAGGCATCCCATAAGGATAAATCCTCTATGTCACCTCTATCCCTATCCCACTCTTCATACCATTAGTACGCAACATCCTTTAGCTGATAAGATATAATGTTTACACCTTCCATATTTGTGGCCTGCATCACCCTAAATATCTTCTTCATTTCATCCAAGAAACCTTGAGGATCCTACTCCACCTTCACACAAGTAAAAGTAGGAGGATTCAGTTCCATAAATTGACCAACCCTTGTGGCCTCAGTAGACAACCCACCAGACATATCCCTCTCAGCCTGAGAAGCAACCAACTGAGTAATAGTATGAATAGATTGGTAAAATTCTGCATTAGTCACCTCACCCTTAGAAGGACTAGTAGTAATTGGAGGAACTCCAGAACAATTAGGTATAGGTCCCTAAGATCAAATATGAACTCCAAGCGTAGGACTACCCTATCGACATTATCCCCAAATAGGACTTTAAGAGTTTTCTTGTGTTCCAGATCGTCGAGGCATGAGCTGAAAAGTGAACAACCAAGGATTAGATAAGAATTCCATGACTTAAGACTCCAAGCTTGAAATTAGAATACCAAGAAGTGAAACATTCCTAAATGCCCTGTAGCCTCTTTTTTATAAGTGTGGAGCACTACACACCCATAAAAGAGACTTTACCAAACACAGATTTGTGGACTCCCAATTAACTATGAACACTATTATCCAAATAACCACAGACCCTATTATCCAATTAATTTGGGGGATTCCTATGTACCCCATAAGTATTCATTACAGTATTAACTTGGAGAATTCCCTTGTACCCCAAAAGTATGTTTATTAAGACAACCTATTCCAAACTATTTAAACCATTAGGGTTCCATTACCAAGTTTAAACCATGCATGAGTTTCATAAAAATCTCAACAATGTAGTGAAAACATTCTAATAGCCATTTTATCAAATACATTGGGGTCATAATATTTTCAAAACCAAAGCCTATTATCAAACAATCATTCTCATGCAACCAATTATCCAAAACCACCATTAATGTATATAAAAGCATCATTAAAATATCAAAACACCATAACCAAACATTTATATCCAAAAATCCCAAATAAATATTTTAAAATCAAAAATCATACAATATTCAAATCATGAAAATATTGTATAAAACCATACATTTAGTTGGAACTAACAATGAGGGAAGAGAACATGCCTTAAACAAAGATGATCATGGAGAGAAATCACCAAGACAAGCCCCAATTTACTCCTTAAGATAAAACCTTTACTTCCTTTCCCCAAGAACTCTAAAGAGGTTTTAAAAGTGTTTTCTAAATGTGTAAGAATAGAATAGTAGGGCAAATAACCTCCCAAGTTCAATATAAGTCGTGGGACCTTATTAGGATAAATGGAGAAATATCCAGACTTCCCTCATTTAAATTTCATTTAATTCCCATCATAGGGTACGACTGACCCTTACGAGTCATACACATCCTGTATGAGTGGTACCTACCTCTTGTACCATAAGATTTACCCCTTGGACCTAACACATTCCATGATAAAACATACCCAAAGCCAAGTCATATCCAAGTGTACATCTAGTACCCATAAATCATACCCCTAGCATAATAGAATCCCAAGAGGATTGAACACTGCCCACCATATGAGTCCATGGTACGACTCGTACCCTGGCTTACGACTAACAGTGAGACACTTGTACTTAGAACCAACTTAAGTTACCAATTCCAACACTAAGTTAAGTAACCAAACAACCTGCATGCACCTATACGACTCCTACCACCTAAGTCGTACCCATTCTAGAAACTAAATCCAACCCACTAACCAACACCGGTCAGCATACGACTAACCCATACTACTCATATCCCAGGGTACGAGTCATTAGCTCAAGTCATATCTTTTCCAGAGACCAAAAATCTAGGAAATCTTCTAAGGGCCGTAAACCCAGGGTGTTTCATGAATAAGTGTCCAGAACAAGATGAATCCCAAAATCAATTTCCCTATGGGGAGGAATACAGAGAAGATTATCACAGAAAACCTTGAGAAACTCATTAACCATAGGAACATATTATAGAGAAGAACCTTTCGAGTTAGAATCTTTAATAGAACAAATAATACAAACACCTCTTTGAGATCAACTATTAGGCTTTTAGATACGAATTTAACTTTCCTTTAGGCACTAAGGAACCCCCTTCCCATACAATGACTGGCCCATTTATAGCCAAACTTTAACCAAATATTTATAGCCAAATACTATGTTCATTAGATTCATAAATGTTGTCGAAGCATTAATCAATCCAAATGACATCACCTAAAACTCAAAGTGTCCATACCGAGTACGAAAAGCCATCTTAAGGATATCCACCTCTCTAATCTTTAGCTGGTGGTTCCTGGACTGAAGATCTATCTTAGAAAAGAACTTGGCACCTTGCAACTGATCAAACAGATCATCTATCCTTGGAAAAAGATACTTATTCTTGATTGCCACCTTGTTGAACTGCATATAGTCAATGTATATTTGAAGGGAACCATCTTTCCTATGTATAAAAAATACTAGTACACCCTACAGAGATACACTAGGGTGAATAAACCCCTTATCTAAAAGATCCTTAAGTTGCTCCTTAGGTTCCCTTTACTCTTCCTGAGCCATTCTACATAAAGGAAATTTAAATTGGAAGAGTATCTAGAACACGATTAATACCAAACTTGATTTACCTATTTGGAGGAACACCAAGAAGACAAACCAAAAAGACCTCTGGAAACTTATTAACCACTAGAACTAACTAGAAAAAAAGACCTTTTGAGTTAGAATCTTTAACCCGAACTAGGTGATAAATAGAAACTTTGGAGATTAACTTTTGAGCTCAAAGATACGAAAAAAATCCCCCCTATAGGCTAAAAAACCTCCCTTCCATTCTCTAACCGGCTCAACAGGGAACCTAAAGACAACCGTATGAGTCCGACCATCCAAGAATGCGTAACATAAGTGTAACCAATCCATCCCTAGAATATCATCAAAATCTACCATATCAAGTTCAAATATATCCTCCAAATCAAAACCAAAAGATACAACCACATAAGGAGTCACATAGGAGAGGGTGGACCCCAAAATAAGTAAATAATATACATCATGAGAAAAAAGTTATAACGTACCAGTAACGACATCAGATGAGGCCTTAGATTCTTGTTAGGATGCCAAAGGATATAACCTATTTTGACTAAGACTAAAACCAGGAGCGGTAATAAAAGTAGATGCAACACTAACAGGAGTAGGAGTAGAAGATGAAGTCATAGGAATCATATTCTCCCCCATAGAAACCTTATTAACTAGATAATCCCTAAGTCAATAGCAAACCTGGCCATATTTGATGCATTTATCCCTTTCTTTATTGTAATAAACCTAATGAGGATGACCATAAATCTGACAAGGAGGGCATGAGAAACTAACTGGCCTCCGTTTTTCTAAGATTAGGCACCCTTTGCCCAAAAATTATCACCACCTTAATGATGTCTGTCGCCTGACTAGTAAGGAGCACTAGCAGAAGTGAAGGAATGAAAACTCCCCTACTTCTTTTTCTACCATTTTCCACCATCCCGACTACCCAGAGACTGAGCAACTCCATGGTCAGAAAACCTATTCCTTCTACCCTATCTATCTCTAAACTTTGCTTGCTTCCTCTTCTCATCATCCACTTGTTACATATGAATAGTCAACCTAGAGACGTCCATACCTTTAATTAGCAAGGTAGTCTTTGTCTCCAAAATTAAATCTTGATTTAACCCAAAAGTAAACTTTCTCATTCTCTCTCTCATTTCATCCACCAAATTAGGAGTTACCATGATAGCTGATAAAATTTCAAGGCATATTCCTTGACAGACATTCCCCCTTGCATAAAATTCACAAACTCCTCCACCTTTGCTTTTCTCAACTCTTAAGGAAATAAATGATCTAGAAAAGAACCAGAGAAGGCATACCATAAGGATGACTCTTCCACATCTCCTCTACCCCTATCTCACTCTTCAAACCATTAGTACGCAATATCTTTGACTAATAAGCTGCAAAGTTTACACCTTCCATATTAATGGCCTGCATCACCCTGAATATCTTCTTCATTTTATCCAAGAAACCTTGAGGATCCTCCACTACCTTCACTGTAGAAAAAATATGAGTATTAAGTTTCATAAACTGACCAACCCTTGTGGCCGCAGCAGACAACCCACCAGACATATCCTGTTCAACCTTAGTAGTAACTAATTTAGGAGTAGAATAAATAGAATAGTGGAATTTCGCATTAGCTACCTTTCCTTGAGGAGGACTAGTATCAACTGGTGAAACTCCAAAACTATCATAGATAGGACAATGAAATCAAATATCAACCCCAAAAGTAGGACGCAGCCCTTTAACATTACCCCCAGATAAGATAGAAGAATTTACTTGTGTTCTAGATCTACGAGGCATGATCTAAAAGACAAACAAACAAAGAATAGAGAAGATTCCATGACTGTGACTCCAAGATTAAAAGTTAAATACAAAGAAAGTGAGACATACCTAATGCCTTGTGGCCTCTCCCTTATGAGTGTAGCGCACTGCACATCCCTAAAAGATACTCTACTTAATATGTCTTTGTGGACTCTCAGTTGACCATAATCCTAGGCGTTGTTACTAACTTGACATGAACTGATTGGGGGACTTGTTGTAATGGGTGTCCCAAGTCCGACCAAAACTGAAGACCATCCCTATTACCCAACCCAACCTTTAGTCGCCTGTCCTAAGTTGGCTGAATTTTGAGGATGTATCAAGGTAGTCTAACATCTTACATGAAGACTCTAGGATAGGATCACAATCATGACCTACCCAACCAACTCCAACCACCACATACCAAGAATCCAACTATACCAAACCAATACCAAAACATGGGTCATAAACTAAACCATAACCAAAGATGTTCCAAAACATAATATAATTAAACCCAAAATAAAATATGATGGAACAACTAATAATATCGTCCAAGGGTGTAAGCCCCAATACCAATTCTAATGCCAAGGCTAACACCCATACCGCTCCTACCCATTCCAAGCCATAAGTACCATAAAGCCTTTAACCAAATAAATAATAAAATTCAGTTAGGACATGCCCCTAACCATGGCCAAAACCAGTATCCAAAATAAAATCAAAGTGTTTAAGAATATCCATAAAATAAGATAGAGCCTTCCAAAAGGATAGAAGCTCATCACTTTAGTTCAAAGGCTAATCCCTGAGTCAATCGCTATGTAGGAGGAGTAGAATAGTCGGTTCCTACATAGCATGGGTATACAGCCGCCAGTAATAGGTTAGCGGGTAAACACTATCATGATCTCATGATAAGGATAAAATAATATCATTTGTAAAAATAAGTAAAACTACCCATATGAACAAAACCATATATATATATAACCAAGTCGGGAAAGAAGGCCAGGTTTAGCATGCATTTAAAACCATTACCTGGGTTGTGTAGCTTTGTCATCCTAAACTACCTATGAGCTAATGGGTTTATCTCCCTCTGATAAAAGGGCCCCAGTGCATGTATCTACATGACCAGGGAAGAAAACCTTGGATAACTAGTACATCCCCCAAAATATAGTGTGACGTTATGCACATAGTCACCAAGACTAACCTCATATCAGCAAATATAAGATTCCAATTTTGGTCTCCCGAGTCCTCCACCTTCTAAGACTTTGCAACATATCTCGCTACTATTGAACTATTAAAATGATTACCAAGCAACCAATCAATCCATTTACCATTTATTAATCATGTCTATTTAGTGGTCGTATCGTCACACCGACTATACTTGTAAGTACTATCCATAGCCAACTATATATAGGTTTAAGGGGACTTTCAAATGCCCTTTAATTTACCATATTAAACCACTTGGGGGATTCTATGTTCCCCACAAACATAACCTTTTAGCCATTTACATTTCCAAGCCATTTAAACCATGCTTAATTTCTTTACCAAGTTTTAAAGCAAGCAATAATTCCATTAAAAGTACTCAATGTAATGAAAACATTGTTATAGGTATTTTGTCAATCACATTAGGGGGAAATATAACCAAAAGCAAATATAATTACCACCAAACCATTCCCATGCAATCCAATTATCCAAAATCACCATTAATGCACATAAAGCATAATTAAACCCAAGGAAAACCATAACCTACTATTTAATATCACAACCCTCAATTCATATTTGAAAACCAAAATTATTCAGTCAATGAAGTCATAAAACATTCATAAAATCCATGCTTCTACTTAGAATTAACAACGAGAGAACAGGACATGCCTTAATCTAAGATGATGATGGAAAGAAATCACCAAAACCAGCCCCAAATTAATCCTCTAGTTAAAACCCTAGTTTTCCTTGTCCAAATGCTATGGAGAGAATTATAGAGTGTTTTTAGAAGAGTTTCTAAGTGTTAATGAATGGAATAATAGGGTAAATAACCTCCCAAGTAGGTTAGAAGTTGTGGGACCTTATTAGGATATATGTCAAAATATCTAGAATATCCCTACTTGAGCTGTACAAAATTCCATCATAGGGGTATGACTGACCCTTATGAGTCGTACTATAACACCCCGTATTTTCCTAGAATAATCTAAGTCCTAATACATGAGTATTCATATATGAAATTTTTGAAACACTCATTATTTTTCATTTTAGATCCTTCCATTGCATAGGAAATTCAGTTAGCTTTCCAATGGTATAAAATTTGCCTAAATCCGATAACCGGGTAAGAATTTATGGCAATTTTAAGTTTCAATCGTAAAGCACCGCCATTTTAAACATTAGCGCATCGCGGAGCTAGCCTAAATGATGATTTTCAATTTCCAGTAAAGCTACATGAAACCACCATATCATGCCATCAAAAAAAATTCCAATTTTCCTCTTCCAGTGTATTATCGCGATAATGGCGCGTCGCGCCAAGGGTAAATTTCAGAATCAAAAGGGCACCGCAATTCCTCCGCGTCGCGCTATGCCCTCAGTTCCTAGTTTTCCCTTTTTTCAATGGCTTGGCGTGATAGTGGCATATCACACCAAGGCCAAAAATTAGGATGGTCAGTTTTTAGCTTCCGATTTTAAATTCGTTTAAGGGTATTTGGGTCTTTTTCTACGGCCCTAATTGACCTAAAACACAAAATTTAACCCTTAAACACCCTAAGTAGTAATCATTATTGAATTCCTCTTCAAAATTAAAGATGCCCGTTTTAAGAACAAAAAACCTTAGTTCTCAAATTCAAGGCAATTTCTCAAGAACTCTCCATCAATCCTTCTAAATTCATCATCTCAGGAGTGTTAGATTGTCATCCATGGATCCCTTTCATCCATAGAGTCCAAGAAACCTTTTTAAAGTATAAAGTGATGATGTTTTCAAGTTATCATGTTTTAAATTATGATTTCATCTATGAATCTCCATGAACTATGATTCTACTCCATGTTACCATGAAATTATTGTTATTATTCAATCTTTCATGTTTTAATATTATGATTTATTGAATTAAACCATGATTTAATGCTATTATGATGAATTCATTCTATTTCTAAAAGCTCCATGACATTCCTATGATTGTTTTAAACCATGAACTACAAGTGTTT